>NC_091752.1:9153874-9213874 GCF_043380555.1 Nothobranchius furzeri | reverse complement strand
AACATGTTTACAGCCTGGTTCCATACATGTTTTTGGTTTAAATGATCTAGTTTACACTCATGACAACTCTGAGGGGGGTGAATTTTTTTTCTCACTCTTCTGTTTAAGTGTATTTAAAGCCTAAAATTCGGAATAATTAATGAGCATCAGACCCACGTGACCACAGAGCTAGCTCCGGGGAAAGGCCTCAGTCTGAGCCTCGGCCTCGCCTGAAAGCTGTTCCGCCAGTTTCAGTCTCTCAACTTAGACCATTAGTTGTAGCTTTTGTGTGTTCTTTTTTGGATATGATATGTGCAATTGTTGGACAAAATGACTTGCTGTGGCATTAATTGCACTAAAAGAGCGTCCAAGGAGTCTCCACTTCATTTTTTTCTGTAAGTAAAATTATATTTATGTATTTTAGGTCACTGCCGAGCTGAGCTTAGATTTTAACATGTACTGTTTAACCATGAAATTTAAAGGTAATAAGGTAAAACCCAGTGCATTTAACATAATGCTGCACTTTAGAAAATGGGTTGAAATATTACATGTTGGTGGAGCTGGGTTCCGACTATCGGCCTGTGGAGCTCTCGAGAGACCAATGTTTTCCACCCGTTTCTCCCCTCCCCGCAGCTCGGTGCATCTCTGTCTGATCGCGGCTTCTGTCTGCTGCGCGGGCTGCCGGCTTGTGGAGCTCTGGGATGGAAACCTTTCCACCCTGTTCTCCCCAGCGGCAGCTCTGCACATCTCAGATCGCAGCGGCGCTTGCATGCTGTGCGGCTGCCGGCTAGTGGAGCTCCCGGAGTCCTCTGTGTTCCACCCGGTTTTACCCAGCGGTCAGCCCGGCGTATCTCTGACTCAGAAGCTCTGGTGTTGGGCACAGTTAACTCCGGTTGTAGCTAGGTTGCTACCTCCGTTAGCTTAGCTCCCACGTCTGCGTTAGCTTTGGGTTAGCTTATAGCTAGTTCAACCGGGTGTCGTCATTTGATCTCAGCCTTACAGCCCCACCCTCAGCTCCACCTCTCTTCCCTTTTGTGGAATTGTCTGGGCTTGACGGAACCTGTGACACGGTCAAAATGGTGGAGGTGGCCACCTCCCATTTTTCTTCAAAAACGTGTTATTGGAGTGTATGGAAACCCATTGTCCATATATGTATATGTCGATGACTGGAACACAAAACACAGCTCGCTTGCAAAGAGTTAGTGTTACGTCCCCGACATGAGATGGTAAAAATGTGAAGGATGGGGGTAACGTAAGGACTGGCGGAGGAGTTTAACATGGGTTTATTTGTACAAAAAGGTATTAAAAACACAAGCAAACAGATGGCGAGCATTATTAAGATAATGCTAAACAAAAATACTCTCAAAAAGGTTAACATTAAAAGAGCAGTTACCAACATTAAAAACACCTGGTTAAAACTTATTAAAAGTTTCACCAAAACAGAAGGTGTTTCTAAATCCACAAAGTTGATAAAAGTTCTAAAACAATTCATTGACATAAAACACCTGGTTAAAACTTATGTTAAAAGTTTTACCGGAACAGAAGGTGTTTTAAAACCAAAGTCAATAAAATTGTATCACAGAGTTAACCTTTAAAACGATCCCTCTGGATCACTTAGAGTTAAAACTATAAAAGTTAAAACTCTTCGACTCGAAGGGGTTGAAAACAAAATGAGGCCTGGATGACAGCAGAACCCCTGCACTGCTGCCTCCCAGACTGCTGGAGGCACAGCCTTTTTATCCTAGGTGTGGCTCATCAGGAGGATTCAGCTCAGCTGTGCTCCTCAGCAGCCTGGAAGGGAGGAGGAGGGGCGGTGTCCAGTCAATCACCAGAGCTGGGTGATCCTGGCTGCTTTTTCCCTCTTCAGGCTGGCAGCCGTGACACCCCCACACATAAACGACAGAAAAAGGATAAAAGTTAGTACAGGACATTAGTAACTTTTAAAACTTTTTCTTTAAAAGCGAGGATCACGTCAAAACAAGAGAGACCCCCGACAAAACAATAAACAGGCTATCTACTCCCGACTCTTCATGCACTTTGCAGGCGGGCAGATTAAGCACATGTGCTGTTGCACATTCTGGAGGGGGTTTAGCCCCTGCCCTTCCTGGGGTGCTCCCGAGATGGTGGAGTAAACCACCAACGCTAACCCGCTAGGTGCAACACCTGAGCCTGCCTGTGGGGGTCATCTCTGGATCCACGTCATTTATCCTCCTCTCCTTGGGCTGGATCAGGCTCGAAGCTTCTGTGAGCCCATCCAGCAGTGGATCTTCCAGTGGGAGCTGGGCCTCCAGAAGCACCCGCCAGTCATCCACGAAGCCATCTGTTGTTTAAAACCCTGAAACAAATAAAACACCATTAAAATACCACCACCAGGGATTGTACATTCCTTCACGGTCTGCTGTTAAAATGAAATATCCCGGACGAGCCCCCATTTATGTTACGTCCCCGACTTGAGATGGTAAAAATGTGAAGGATTGGGATAACATAAAAACTGGCGGCGGAGTTTAAAATGGGTTTATTTGTACAAAAAGGTATTAAAAACACAAGCAAACAGATCTCTCTAAAAGGTTAACATCACGAATTATCAACTATAAAAACACCTGGTAGAAACTTATATTAAAAGTTTACAGAAACGAAGGTGTTCTAAAAGCCCAAAGTCGATAAAAGTCCCAAACAATTTACTGATTAAAACACCTGGTAAAAGCTTATTTTAAAAACTTTACCCACACAAAGGTGTTTTAAAACCAAAGTCAATAAAATTGTATCACAGAGTTAACCTTTAAAACAATCCCTCTGGATCACTCAGAGTTAAAACTATAAAAATTAAAACTCTTCGTCTCGAAGGGGTTGAAAACAAAATGAGGCCTGGATGACAGCAGAACCCCTGCACTGCTGCCTCCCAGACTGCTGGAGGCACATCCTTTTTATCCTAGGTGTGGCTCATCAGGAGGATTCAGCTCAGCTGTGTTCCTCTGCAGCCTGGAAGGGAGGAGGAGGAGGGGCGGTGTCCAGTCAATCACCAGAGCTGGGTGATCCTGGCTGCTTTTTCCCTCTTCAGGCTGGCAGCTGTGACAGTTAGGAATATACTGCCCCCTATCGCCAGGAAAAATGCACACCGTCACTTTAAATCTACATGTTCCATCCTACTCCAAGGTCAACAATGTATAAACGCTGGGCCAGCAATGCTGCGCCAAGCTACTGCTAATGTTAGCCTGAAATACTAACCAGCACACACACACACACACACACTACATACACACACACACGCGCGCGCGCACACACACACACACACACAGCTTATTAATGAGTCTGACTCCAGGGGGAGGAGACTTAAAAAAGAGAGCTGGATCTTAGACTTCTTTTTCCAAAATAATTGTTTCATCATGTTGAGCCTGATGAACTGTTGCACGTGATTCAACCACTGAATCAAGTGTGTTGGAGCAGAGAAACCACAAAACCTGCTGGATAATGGCCCTCCAGGACCAGGACTGGGCACCCGTGCGTCACACAGTGTCCGCCCGGGTTCACTTACTCTATGCACCCCCAGTGGAAGACTTTGGAATAGCTTTTTATGAAGCTTATTGGATTGTTATTTTTATGTATTGGTTTTACCTTCAAAATTCATTCAACGGGCCGCATTGAAGCCCCTAGCGGGCTGGGTTTGGCCCGCCGGCTGTACATTTGACGCTCGTGATGCACAGATCAGTTGAGCTAAAGCCGGGCGGACTCTGTGCATCGTTTTCACTCGTAGCGTTCAGCTTCAGCTGAAACTGTACGACTTCCCCGCAGAGCAAATCTCACAAGTCGTGCTCACACTGTACGTCTAGCAACACGTCGGACCTACAAATGTGCTAAAAATAGCAGTTTTTACAAAACACATCAGACTGTTTTCGTGTTGTTAATGATGCCTGTTGTCCTCCGGGAGGGCTGCAGGACACAGGGATTTATGGGGTTGGAGGAGGAAGACGAACGAACGTAAATCAATGTTTGTCAGTTTAATTTGAAATAAACACGCTTTCTTGACAATCCTAGTCATTGTGTGTGAAAATGTGTATAAATAAAAACGACTGACCTGTGTTAATAGGGGAATAGCTGGCGAGCCGTGCTGATGCACATTTGCGCATGTGCCGTGAGCGGTTTCTGTTTGGGTCACAGCTGCTCGCAGCGCCGCTGCAACAGTGCGATACCCTCACGAGGGACGAGCAAAATATCAAACACACCAGAAGTTTGTGCGAGCTTACGATTGCTGATCGGTAGCTGTTCACTTGGTGTTAATCACCTCTCGTAACCCCCGTATAACGACGCTCAGCCCAAAACTCGGCCTGGTTTTGTAGATTCTGGCACGAGGAAAGAATCGGCTCAAAAAAGTGAAAAAGTTGTACCGTGTCCGCCCGGCTTAACGGGACAAATCAGTCTTAGGGCTTTGTTATGAATGTGTTTGGTCATTTATAGGGCTCCTGGGTCATTTTGAGACCCAACATGGCTCACAGATCGGTTTCCTGTTGTGAACTAAAGTAGCTCTGTCTCATTTATATCAGTAGAAAACCTGCAGCCTCCGAAATGAGACTTTCAGAATAAAAAACATGAAAACCATTTCTGTCCGAACTTTGTTGAACGTTTGCATCTTAACGGATCTGCGGATATTTGTGGTTCTGATGGATGGATTGTGAGTCCGGTATCAGGATACGGGTCACCAGTCTGCATGACAGGGGTTTGTTTAATGGTTGCCATGGTAACCTGCCTTTGATCTCTCCCATAAAAAAACTTGATCTGAATATTTTTGTTCAGCCTCTTATATAGTAAACATCTGGACACATCAGGTCCGTAAACGACCCGCGGGCCACCCCTTAAACCCCCGATCCAGATGTTCATGGATCAGCTGTTGGACCGGATTCAGTTGGAATTCTGTCTGAAATGGGCGGGGCCGTCCTGTATCCTTAGACCCTCCTACCCCCCCACCCCCATCCCAAACCGTCTCCACACTTCTGAGTGGACCGGAGGCTGGAAAGTGACCGGAGGTCGAAGGAAGCACCGAACCGGAGCGTTTTCTAGTCCTTTGGTTCCTCCTGTGGTTCGGTTCGGAGAACCGCTCTGATCAGGACCATAGCCTGGTGCAACTGCATCGGAGAGAAGAAGGCTCGGGAGGAGGTCCAACTGCGGGAGAGGATGAGCGAAAAGGACACGACGGCGGAGAAGATAACAGGTGAGGCGGAATCCTCCGGTTTACCGTTAGTTAGTCCGAGTAAATGCGCGTGCACGCCCACTGGGTTGCGTTCACGGGCCCTCCGGTGATATCAGAGGTTTTGTGTCTGAGAGGCTGGACGTGATTCTGCATCAGGGAGGAATTCAGCCTCTGCTGCAGCGGCGCAGATTTAGCGCCAGTCCCGGCTGGACCTCCCAAGGACAGCCGCAGAGGACAGAGGCCCGCCAGGGCCGAGTCCTCCCCCTGGCTCAGGGCCAAAAGGCGGCATCTGAAAGTTTCTGTCTGTTTTCCGGTGGAGACCCAGCCCTGTTCGGTGCAGATGGGTCACGTGTCTACGTCCGGCAGGAGTTGTGACTCTGCAGCAAAATCTGCTGCAGGTACCCCCCACCACCAAAAATAAAAGCTGGGTGAAGAGATGTGGTGTGAGTTCATCTGTTCTTCATGGGTGGTTCTGGCTGGGTTCTGGTGGTACCTCAGATAGAAGACCTCTTCATGTTGGGCCACCTCTGAGTTTGCATGCTAGCCAAATACATCAGCCACATTCAGAGTTAATATTTCATGCTTATTCTAACATCGACAGGCCAGACATCACTAGAAGGTCTAGAACCTTCTCTTAAGTGTAAAAACAGCCAGCAACCTCGCTTCGTTTGTGATTAAAACAGTTTAAGTGTGAGTGTGTTGGTCTGAAGATCTCTGCAGGAGACGCTGAGCTGAGCTCTCCCTGGTGAGTTGGCACAGGGCTGGGTTATGTAAGAGCACCACAGCCTGCAGCACACCTTGTGAAGCTGGAGGAGGTCATGTATGCACGCTGGAGGCCTCCCATCAGCACGTGGAGCTGGTCTAAGCAGCACATCTCATCACTCGCTTAAGTCTGGAACTTGTGCCATATCAACTAAATAATATTTAAAGGAACTAAAGTTAAAATTGATGAAAAAAAGAGAAACTTTAAGGGTTTTGATGATTTCCCTTTAAGGAGTCAAAGGTCAACATCACATGACTTCTGCTGGGATGAACGTAATGTGACATTTTTCAATCATTTGAAAATAATAATGTTTTTGGATTGTTTGTGGGGTTTTGATGCTTCCAGGAGAAACAAACTGAGTTAAAGCAAAGCTAACATGGTGCACACTGCTGACAGTGAACGTGTGAATCAGCTGATGTTCGTGTCAGCTCAGCGGTTTGCTGTAGAATCCATCTGGACTGACCCGCTTTTGGTAAAGGAAAGTCTGGAATTCCCAACACTTCCCATTCCAGAGTTTTAAAGCAATATTTCCTGATGCTGCTGTGATGCAGCATCACTCGCCTTAGCTCTGCGTGCCTCCGTTACTAACAGGATAGCTGAATATCTGCAAAACTGACTGACTTTTAGCCATTTCTGTGTTTGATGCAGCTCAGTTACATCTTTAATGTGACTCCCAACTAGAATTAGACCAATGCATCGGTATACTCCCAACACTCATCAGTCGTAGATGTTCATCTTGTTTCCAGTGGTGGCTGGTGACAGAACATCTTGTTGGGGAACTGGGAAATGACTGAAATTCCACAACGATCCTTTATTTCCCTTCCCCAAATCAACAGTTTCAAGGATAAAGTCAGTGAGCCAACTTACAGCTAAACCAGACCATGAAGATAGTCCCGTCCACGCCAGGATCTTATCACTGCTCCTGAGCCTTGGTGCTGATGCCTGGTCTGGAATAAAAGGCCATGCTCCAACTGGGGCTTCACCTCCTCTTGAAGCAGAAGTCTGGTAGCCTGGCAACGCTCCATTGATGGTTCTCGGTCGTGGGGCGGGTTCTACCATTGTCTTTCAAATGATCTCTGCATGCTACTGGACAATGAACAACGTGATGTACTCACCGCAACGGATGTCGGTAAACAAGGTGGTCCACTGTTGAAGAAGGCGAAAATATGTCCTTTTTCTTAAAAAAGAACTTAAATACATCTTTCTGCTCCTGATTCTAATAAAACCCAAGTCCTAATAGTCCAGAAATGATGTAAAAGCCGTTTCAAAGGAGCTGTCGCCATCTGGTTCCACTCTGTTGCATCATCCCGCCCACCAGACGAATAAAGGGCCCTGATTAGCCCTCAAAGTGGATAAAGCACTGTGATTGGCCCGCAAAGCAGATAGAGCGCTGTGATTAGCCCACCATTGTGGACCAATCACAGCACTCTATAGGATTCAAACCCCTCTAGAGAGCTGTGATTGGCCAGCCAGAATGCTGCTAGGGGCTGCAGAGTTTCCTAGACCAAATTTTGCAGAGCAAGGATTTGGTCTAGTTCACTTGGCTAGCAGTCTGAAGCTTTTTCTAGCGAACACAAACTTAAAGTTTGGTGAAATAAATACTGAAGACAGATATCATGTTAGAAAAACAAATTAAAACCCCAAATAATGTGTCCAAAGAACTACGCAAGCATACCGTGTTCTCCTTTGTACCAGTCTAGAACATCTGCTGTCCATAATGTCAGGTTTATAGCTGTTGGAAGCAGAACGTTCTGGGGCTAGCATGCTAACAACAGTTAAAAAATTGTTAGCATCAGCCTTTGATTTCCTGTGACAATTGCATTTTACGATTTTCATCTGGATGCACTGATTTTCCTGACTTAACCGCTACCGCTGACTGCCGTAAACACACCGTGAGGTGGAGGAAGACGGGATGAAAAATGTGTGATCAGGTGAGTGGAGAAGAACCAGCTAATGCTGCATTTCCACTTTTCATCCTTGCTCATCACAGTTTGGGTCGCCTTTCCGTTACAGCTCGATTAATAAATTTTAAAAGCTAATCACCATTGGATGTTTTTTCTTGGAAAGATGAGGAAAGAAATCTTACTTCAATTCAATTCAAGTTTATTTATATAGCGCCAAATCACGACAAGAGTCGTCTGAAGGAACTTCACACAGTAAAGAAGAAGAAGAAAATATCATTTCTTTAGCGCCTCTCAACATAAAAATCATGAGGCGCTTCACAAAAACAAAAAATGTAAAATTATAAAAAAAAGAATTTAGAAAATAAAAGTAAAAAAGTAAAAAAAATTATTTAAAATAAGCAAACAATTTATTTAAAATAAGCAAACAATAGACAATTGTTATTTAAAAAATTGTAAAGAAAGAGAGAGAGTGAACAGGAAAGAGGGAAATCAGTGGATCCTGAGGAAGGTGGAAAAGGTGGGGAGAGCAGAATAAAGAGAGAGTGGTGAAGAAGGTCATAGAAAAGCCAGCTTGAACAAGTGAGTCTTCAGCTGCTTTTTAAAGGAGACCACTGAGTCCAGTGATCTCAGGCTCAGGGGGAGAGAGGTCCAGAGTCTGGGGGCCACAGCAGCAGATGATCTGTCACCTTTGGTCTTTAGCCTGGTGCCGCACAACCAGTAGGCTTTGATCACTGGACCTCAGGGACCTGCTGGGGGTGTAGGGACTAAGAAGATCACCAATGTAAGATGGTGCTTGTCCATGTAAGGCCCTATAGACCAGAACCAGGATCTTGAAATGAACCCTGAAGTTGACTGGCAGCCAGTGAAGCTGGAGGAGAAGCGGGGTGATGTGGGTGTGTTTGGAGGACTTGGTCAGAAGCCAAGCACAGGCATTCTGAACCACCTGTAGACGGTTCAGGGAGGTTCTGCTCAGACACGTGAAAAGAGAGTTACAGTAGTCTAAGCGTGAGGAGATGAAGGTGTGGAGAACTGTCTCAAGTTCAGAGCGGGACAGAATGGGACTCAGCTTAGCAACGTTCCTGAGATGGAAGAAGGAGTAAAATGAACAGGGATGATCTAGGATGATGGGCCTGGTTGGAGTCAGGAGAGGTGGCGATAAGGCTGAAGGAGAGATGCTAGATCTAACCTTATTGACTTTGTCCACAAAGAAAGACAGAAAGTTCTCACAGTCTGCAACAGATTGGCTGGAGGCTGGAGGAGAGGCAGGAGAGACGATGCTACTGATGGTGTTAAACAGCACCTTGGGGTTCCCTTTGCTCTGGGACACCAGGTTGGAAAAATAGGAAACCCTAGCGTCTCTGACCGCAGAGTTAAAGGATGTCAGAAGATCCTTTAGGTGCCCCGTAATGTTGGTTTTATAGACAATTTTAACATTTTCTGGGGCAGGAGACACCTGTTTGGAGCGGATGGGCTTCACCTCAACTAAATAGACAGGGGACCCGTACTCTAACCATGAACCTGGCTTGTCCACGACCCCCCCCCCCACCCCCCACCCACTCCACCGGCCTCATCTGCTCCCACTTCCTGATGTGTAGCTGGTCCCTGCTCCTACCAACCCAGCCCTGAGTTTAACAGTAAATCACATGTCGGACTTGGACCTCGCCATACCTTATTCATACCTGTTATTATCAGCAGAGAGCGGACAAACAGTCATAAACCAAACAAAAACAACACCAATAATATAAAACAGTTACCAAAAGTCCCACCTTCAGTTAATACAGTCACTCCTTCACCAGTTACTATTAATATGGCTCTTTTAAATGTTCGTTCTCTGCTGAACAAAACGTTTTTAATAAATGACCTGATTTTAGATCGTAATCTTCACTGTCTACTTTTAACAGAAACATGGCTGAGTTCAGATGCACCTGTTGTTCTCACAGAGGCTTCTCCGCCAGATTTTAATTTTAATTTTTCAACGAGGAGTAGCAAAAGGGGAGGCGGTACTGCTTTTCTTAGTTCATCAATACTTTCTGCCAAACCAGTTTTATTTGACCATTTTACCACTTTTGAATATACAGCAGCAGTTTTTAGCTCTCCTCAGATTTTATGTCACAGTTTATCGGCCTCCTAAGCAGATTGCCATTTTTATTCAAGAAATTTCAGAGTTTTTATCAATCCTGCACAACTTCTTTGAAAGGATCATTTTAGCCGGTGATTTTAATCGACATATAGATAATCCTTCTGATCCTTTTTCAAAGGAGTTTTTAAATATTCTGAGTTATATGGATTTTAGTCAACATGTCACACAGCCAACTCACAACAGAGGACACACCCTGGACTTGGTCATCACGTATGGCCTGTCCACCAGTGTGTCCTCTGTTATTGATTTGGCTGTCTCTGATCACTACTGTGTATTTTTTAGCATCACCAGTTTTATCCAGCTGGAACCGTCTGTGAGAACTGTAAGCCAGCGTCATCTCACCCCTGAAGTGGCTGCAGGTTTTCTTGAAGTTTTTAGAAAGATCCCTCCCACTCCGGTAACTGCCTCTTGTGATTTTACTGTCAATGATTTTAACAATAGACTGAAATCCGCTCTCGACCTTCTCGCCCCACTTAAAATCAAAAGTCTATATTCAAAACGTGCTTCACCGTAGAGAAATGAAAAGCTAAAGAAACTAAAGAGAAATTGCAGGGTTGCAGAGCGGAGATGGAGAAAGAACAAAACAACTATAAATCATCAAATATATACAGAGCTACTTAAATCATATAACAACGCAGTGAGAAATTCAAGAAATGCATACCTTTCCAAACTCATTCTAGACAATAAACACAATCCCAGAATACTTTTTTCCACCATAAACAACATTTTAAACCGTACATCCAATTCACCTCAGAAAACACCCTCAAATGCACTCTGTGAGGAGTTTGCAGCCCAATTCAGAGGGAAGGTAGACACCATCAGAAGGAATATTTTATCCTCCATAAGTAATAAGGTCTTAGATAAATCTGAATGTGTGTCTATACCAGAGGAAACACTGAACAGTTTTGTCCTGGTAGAAGCTGAGACTCTTGATAAAGTTTTCTCCTCAGTGAGACCCACCACATGTGTTCTGGACCCAATTCCAACTTCGTTCTTTAAACAATTCTATGGATCTTTTAGTGATTAGATTTTAACCATGATGAATTGCTCCCTTCAGACGGGGGTCTTTCCTGCTGCCTTTAAAAGGGCGGTGGTGAGGCCCCTGTTGAAGAAAAGCAATTTAGATTTCAATGAATTAAACAATTATCGACCGATATCTAACTTACCATTTTTAAGCAAAATTTTAGGAAAGTTGGTTTTAAATCAACTAAATGATTTTATAAACACTAATAATGTCCTAGAGAAATTTCAGTCTGGTTTTAGGGTGAACCACAGCACCGAGATGGCCCTACTGAAGATTTTAAATGATTTTAGAGTAAATTATGATAAACGGAAGTTGACAGTGTCGGTCCTACTGGATCTAAGTGCTGCCTTCGATACAGTAGACCACACTATTCTTTTAACTCGTTTAAAACAGATCAGCCTCTCTGGTGCTGTACATAGAAGGTTCACATCCTACCTCACAGACAGGACTTTCATGGTGAGTTTGGATACCTGTTCCTCTACAGTCCATGGGATTACATGTGGTGTGCCCCAGGGTTCAATTTTAGGCCCAGTGCTTTTTAATCTTTATATGCTCCCTCTTGGCGGAGTCATCAGGAGACACGGGGTCAACTTTCACAGTTATGCTGATGATACACAGTTGTACATCTCCGTGTCCCCTGATGACTCTTGGTCAATGGATGCACTTTTTAACTGCATTTTAGACATTGAATCCTGGATGGCAGAGAACTTTCTCCAGCTCAACCAGGACAAAACTGAAGTTTTAGTCATTGGTCCTGAGGCCCAGAGAGAGAAGCTTTTACCGAAATTACAATCTCTGTCTAATCCTTCTGAACCAGTGAAGAACCTGGGTGTGATTTTAGACTCTGAGCTGACTTTTATCCCACACATAAAAAATATTACAAAAATAGGTTTTTATCATCTAAAGAACATTGCCAGAGTCCGCCCCATTCTCTCTCGGGCCAATACGGAGATGCTGATGCGTGCTTTTATCACCAGTAGAATGGACTACTGTAATGCCCCGCTTTCTGCACTTCCCAAAAAGAGCATCTCAGGCTTACAACTTCTACAAAATTCGGCAGCACGTGTCCTGATGAAGACCAGGAGGCGGGAGCACATGACACCAGTTTTAGAATCATTGCATTGGCTCCCCGTATGTTTCAGGATCAATTTTAAGTTTCTTCTAATGGTTTTTAAGTGTCTTAATGGTCTGGGGCCTTCTTATCCCTCAGAACTGTTTTTACCATATGAACCCTCACGGCCTCTGCACTCCTCTGGCAGCCGTCTCCCGGTCATCCCTGAAGTCAGGACACACACTTACAGCGAGGCGTCCTTCCAGTGTTACGGCCCTTGCCTCTGGAACGAGCTGCCAGAGGACCTCAGGGCCGCAGAGAACTTTCATGTTTTTAAGTCCAGGCTCAAGACCCATGTTTTTAGGTTAGCTTTTATCTAAATATTTACTACAGTTTTATTTCTCGTTTGACATGATTATATTTTATTACTTGCTTTGCATGTTTTATATGATTATATTTTAGCATTGTTTTCACTATTTAATATTATTATTTTACTGTCTCTATGATTTTATTTATTACTTATTTTCTAACTTTTGTCCCTTAGCTCTTTTATTATATTTTTACTCATTTTAATTCAGTGTTTCCTCTGTAGGGGCCCTCTGCCCCGGGAGCGGTGGTCGACTGTAGCTTCCTGGGTGCTCTATAGGTGGGGGTCTATGCTCCCCCTCCACTGAGCGCCCTGACTTAGTGTGGAAGACCTGATGCTGCCGGGGCAGACGGCTCCTCTGATGGCGTTTCCTTGCCTTACCTTACTTGGCTCATCTGGACTCAGCCAAATATAATTTTTACTTGCTTGTGTGTGCGTGTGTGTGTGTGTCCGTGTGTGTGTGTGTGTGTGTGTGTGCGCGCATGTGCGCGCGCGTGTGTGTCCGTGTGTGTGTGTGCTTGCATATGTCTGTTAATGTTTTTAACCTGTTATGTGAATCTGGGGTCATTTTGTAAAGCACTTTGAGTAGCACTTTGTTTGAAAAGCGCTTTATAAATAAATCTGATTGATTGATTGATTGATTGACGTGGAGACGGGTTTTCTTCCACAAGCGCTCAATTTTCCTGCATTGGTGCTTTAGGCTGCGAAGGCTGTCATTAAACCAGGGAGTAGGGTTCACTGCAGGAACTGATCTGGTTCTGACAGGACAGATGTTGTCCAGAATGGAGAGGCAGTGCTCATTAAACTGAGAAGTTAAGGAATCTGGGTCGTTATCAGAAGAACAGGGTGGATCAAACGCAGCAGAAAAATTGCTAGCTGTGCTCTCATTAAGAAAACGAGAACTAACCATACGGCGAGCAGGAGGTGGGGACGCAGAAACTGACAAGTTAAAGAAAATGCAATGGTGATCTGAAATATAAACGTCCTCAGGACAAACACTGTCAGCATTTAGACTCAGGGTAAAAACAAGGTCTAGAGTGTGCCCCCTGGTGTGTGTGGGGCCAGAAACATGCTGGGTAAAGCTGAAGGAGTCCATAGGGCTGGAGAAATTCATGGCAAAGTGGTCCGAGGGATCATCAACGTGGATGTTAAAGTCACCAACAATCACCAGTCTGGACAGCTTCACAGTGGAGGATAGAAAGTCACTAAACTCCTGAAGGAAAGAACTGTTTGGACCAGGTGGACGATAAACTACAGCACAGTAGAACGGGTCCTTACGCCCGACTTTAATCAGCTGCAGGTCAAAGGAAGCAAAGTGACCAGAGGTTGTAGAGCTACATGGAAAATGGTCTCTGAAAACAACAGCTAGGCCTCCACCACGACCAGAACCCCCGGGCTGGCTAAGAAAAGAATAACCACTCGGGCCGAGTTCATTCCAATACAGGTCAGTTCATTAAGCCAATCAGTAACAATTTTCCTATATAAGGAACCCAGCAGGTTGCATCGAGTCACTGACTAGTGTCAGAGTCTTCACAGCAAACCTCATACGAAGCAAAATATGCAGCGTTATTGTAATAATATAATAATAATAATAATCTCGATTTACCGGTCGATCTACGTCCCAATCCTCACCTATGGTCATGAGCTTTGGGTAATGACCGAAAGAACGAGCTCGCAAATACAAGCGGCCGAAATGAGTTTCCTCCGTAGGGTGGCCGGGCTCGGCCTTAGAGATAGGGTGAGGAGCTCGGACATTCAGGAGGGACTCGGAGTAGAACCGCTGCTCCTCCGGATCGAAAGGAGTCAGTTGAGGTGGTTTGGGCATCTGGTCAGGATGCCTCCTGGACGCCTCCCTGGGGAGGTGTTTCGGGCATGTCCTGCCGGCAGGAGGCCCCCGGGTCAACCCAGGACACGTTGGAGAGGTTACATCTCCAATCTGGTCCGGGAACGCCTTGGGATCCTGCCGGAGGAGCTGGTGGAGGTGGCCGGGGAGAGGACGGTCTGGAGCTCCCTAGTTGGGATGCTGCCCCCACGACCCGGACCCGGATAAGCGGAGGAAGAGGACGACGACAATAATAATAATAATAATAAATAATAATTATTATTGTTGTTATTAGATATTCCTCTGGACCTGCTGTGTTATAGATGGTTGGGGTACAGCTGTAACTGGAGAAGCTCAGCTGGTCATGATCTGTTGTTTTGTTAAAAACGAGTTATTTTCAAACAGGAAGTCCTGCTGGGAAGCTCTGAGCTCCAACATGGAGTTACCGGTTTATAATCATTTATAAACATTCATAATCTAGCGGCAATGCTTCTTCTAAACAGACCTAACTATTTCATGTCTCACTGTGCTGATGCAGACGGTCTTCATTAATGCCAGGCTGTCCTCTGAGGATGTGAACATTAGCTGAAAATGGGGCTAATGCTAATCTCACACACACACACACACACTTTTCTGTGATGTTTCAGATTGTAATTTCTTTGTGTGTGTGTGTGTGTGTGTGTGTGTGTGTGTGTGTGTGTGTGTGTGTGTGTGTGTGTGTGTGTGTGTGTGTGTGTGTGTGTGTGCGTGTGTGTGTGTGTGTGTGTGCGTGTCACCACATCAGTGATGTATATACATGGATGTCAGGGTGAGGAAGTGTTTTCAGATGAGCAGGAAGGAAGTCTATTGTTCAGCTCGGAGTTGTCAGGCATTTCCTCGGATCGGGACCTCTCCATGAACGTTCCTCACGCTGTCTCCCTCTGGAGCTCCTCTCAGCTTTTTACAGATGAAACTTCTTGTTCCCGGGGATCATCTGTGTGTTTTAACATCAGTTATGATAAATCTCTTCTGTGAGTTCAAACGTTTGCTTTAGAAACACGCAGTTAGACGGATTCTGTGGGAGATGAGCGGTCAGAACCGGTCTGTTCAGACGGACGAGGAGCTGAGAAGAGAAAAACAGGTTTAAGCAGATGTGACTTTTTATCATAGTGATTTTTTTCATTTATTTGTTTTCTGTTTTAGTAAAAATGTCAACAGAAAATGTCCGTTTGTCAGTATAAGCATTGAAAAGTTCAACAGAACATTTTTGTTTATCTAATCAGAAGTCTCTAAAAGCAAAGAAACAAAATCTTCTGTAAAATAAAATGATCCATATTCACAGATTTGATTTAAGACAAAGATAAAACCTGAAGAAGTCTCTCCTCAGTTGTTTGTTGAACTCCATCTTCTCCTGGAGGATCATCTGGAGCAGCATCTCCTGTTTCCTGCTCCAGCACACCTGAATCTGAACTAAAGCAGGTGTGCTGGAGCAGAGTAACAGGATGGTGGTCCTGATCTGGAAGTTTCCAGCGTCTCCATCAGGAGTTCATTGGCTCCAGTCTGGCTGAGCTTCATCTAAACGAGTGTCTGCTGGTTAGGTTTGGTTCTGATCATCCAGCTCTCTGCTGCTGCCGACATGTTTTAGATGAATCAGCTAAAGAGAGGCACGACCCATTCACTCAAAGGTTTTCTCATCCTGGTGGAAGTCCAGTCAGTCATGGAAGGTTCAAACACATCCAATAATGTAGGAAAAGGTCAAGCAGCAGGCTGCTTTGGTTAAAACAAGAATGAACTCTAAAAATGACCAGAAACAAAACAAGGTTTGACTTCTTATTAAATCTTTTATTTTAGGTTTGCCCTGACCCTTTAACCCTGACCCAAACTCCCCCTGGGGCTCAAACCTCTGTCTCAAGGTGTTAAGTGATTATTCTGTGTGTCTGGTTAGGGTTAGCTGGTTAGGGTAATCAGAACCTTTTTAACGTTTGCCTTCGATGATGTCACATTTAGAACAGAGTTGGGACACAAAAGACCCTTCTGAGGATGCACATATTCAGCGATCACCTCTGGAGAAGCTTGAGTTAGAGCTTCAGACTGGAAACACACCACGGGTGGGAGTGGGGGTTGGAAACATTTCCTTTGGCGGCTGCTAATAACTGTCGGGTTCCGGTTGGGATTTGAAACTGGTGTTCAAACAAAAAAAAGAAAAAGGCAGCTTAGGTCTCTCAGTGGTGTAAGGGTGTGCAACATTGGAAAAAAAAAGTTTAATGATTATTTCTGATTCTAACGGGTCACTCTTGAGTGTTTCATGCAGGCTGAACATGAAAATAGTCTCCTACACATGTCTCCAGCATTAGCTTCTGATAGAAAACAGACGGTGAAACTCTAGGATTAGAAAATCCTGACAGATCTACGTCACACTGTCACTAAATATTCATGGACTCACCCATCTGGACTCACAACGGGGAAGGCTGTTGTTGGTTTAGCGTCCAGGAAACAGCAGAGAACGTCTCTGCTAGTAGAAGCTAACTGTTATTATTAGCAACTCCACCACACAGCAGAACTCCTCCAGGCTTGTGTCATTGGTGGAGATAAAACATCAATGTTGCAGAGCAAACAGAGTCAGTGGTGGAGTCATGTTGCTGTTAGCCAATCAGAGGAGAGATGAAATATAAGACTCCATATCCTGTCGTGTTCTGCTCACCTCTGATGTGGCATTCTGCTGGTTCCTGAAGCTACTAGAGAGCACTGCAGAGGTGTTGTTTACGCGGTTGTCCCACACCTTTAATGAGTGGTTTTTCAAGAATAAGAGATTTCGTAAAATCAATCTAACTAAAACTTAAGTTCATAAGCAATCGTGTAAGACATGTTCTTATTGGTCTGTGTTTATATAGCACCCTCTGGAGTCCTAGAACCCCCCAAAGTGCGTTACAACCCAAAAGTCATTAGCCCATGCTGCAACTGAGAAGTCATGTAGCCATGACATTTTAAGCCCATTTGCATCCATAATTCAGATCTTTGGTTTTATCCGTTGTTTAGGTTTAAATTTTAGCTCACTGAAGCACTTTTACGCACTTCTTCACTAGGTTACACTTCTTGTACAATTTTTCCTTAAATAAGGTACCTTATGTTTATTACATTGTTTAAAGTTTAAAGTCAATATTGTATTTAAGGACAATGATTTTTGGCCCACTGCTAAAAGACCAGTGTGCATGTGTGTGTGTGTGTGTGTGTGTGTGAGGTGGGGGGTGTCATGAATGAATGGGACTTCAGACGGGACGATGACCCAGGACATTCTCTCCTCCAGCTCATTCTGTGGCCGGTTTAATGAATGCACCCTTTGATAACAGAATTTTGTCTGTTTTGTTTTGTTCAAGTGAATTTAACGAGGCTCTTCTGTTGCTTTTGGAAGCGACAGCAGAGCCTCACTTTGTCCCTCAGGCGCTATTCGTCTGTTATGGAGTTACAAACGTCTCAGACTTCACATGTTTATGATAAGTCAAGGAAAACTTAACGGTAAATGGCATTTACAACACAATGTAATGAATTGAGATATTACATTTAATTAATGAGCCATAAGGTGTGGGATTCCACAGGAAATATGAAATCCACCTTACGGATCGCAGGGTTATTTAAACGAGAAGATTGGATC
This sequence comes from Nothobranchius furzeri, assembly GCF_043380555.1. Taxonomy (NCBI): domain Eukaryota; kingdom Metazoa; phylum Chordata; class Actinopteri; order Cyprinodontiformes; family Nothobranchiidae; genus Nothobranchius; species Nothobranchius furzeri. Next base: position 9,196,014 of record NC_091752.1, on the reverse strand, counting down.
TTTTTATTGTAGGGATTAGATAACCGTTACGTATTCACTCAGAGACAACAGAATTGAGAGAGTCAAGTTTAAAAGTTAAGAATTGTATTACTAACAAATTAAACTAGACTGACTTCAAAACTAAATGTATAGTGTAACTAAAAATGGATGAGGCGGTGAATGGATGGCGTGTGATGTAAATCGGAACCAGCAAATCAGAAGAAGCGATTGTTCTGACGGGAACTGAAGATGTTGTTTTGAAATAAGCTTTGGTTAGCTTCAGAAAAACATGAGACACCATTTGCCGGTCTACCTTTGCCTTCGGTGGAAGTCCTCTGTAGATCAGGAATTTCATGGTCCAGTGAACCCTCTCTGGAACCGAGCCGGTAGGAGAAGCCGCGGTTCCGATCAAACCCGTCTTAAGTTACTTCCGGCACACGACACGTTACTGGCGTCTGGTCAGACCCAAGCCTGGGTCGATGGATGGAGCTTTTGTTCTGAAAGGCTGTTGCCGCCAGTTGTTATAGCGACTGGATTATTCAGCTTGTCGTTGTTCTTTCGGTTTAAGAGTTAAAAGATCAGGATTGGCCACTCCGTTACTTTCTCTGGAACGCTTTGAACTGGTGTTAGAGCTGACGTGGCGTAGTTTTTATACCTCGAATGTTATTGTTTATTGTCGAATGAAAATTACCAAACACCATCAGAACCACGCCTCCATCAGATTCTGATTGGATCAGTGAAAGTAATGTGTTATGTCTTTTTAACACTTCGTGAAATGAGTCCTGTTGGAACACTTAAAGTCACAGTACTTATTATATTCTATAGGATCATAATAAAGTAATTAATATTTTGATTTCACAGGTCGGTCACATCTCATTTATTGACTAACACTTTGATGGATTAGCTTTATTAAAATAGAGTTATTTGATTAATTAAAAGAAAAGAGTTCATTCTTCATTCTTCTGTTGAGCTGAAAATAAGCAGGTTAGAAGGAATGCATGAGACCTTGAGACTTTCTCTTATGCAGACTAGTCCTGAGCAAAGAAGGGAACACAAGAGTGATTCCGTTCCGTTACAACAATTAGTCATTCACACACACACACACACACACACACACACACACACACACACACACACACACACACACACACACACACACACACACACACGCACGCACGCACGCACACACACACACACACACACACCTGCCCCGGGGTTCACTGGCAGATGGTCGGTCCCCCTGACCATCTCCAGCCAGCAAGGTGGGGTTAAGTGTCTTGCCCAAGGACACAACTGACAAAGCCTGGGTTTGAACCAGCAACCTATCCCTTACAAGGCAAGCTCAAGCCCTGAGCCACCATCACCTAGATTAGGCTAGGTGTTAGCACAATTTCTCAGTTTTTAGGGATGGTTTAATGTAGATAACTAGTCTGTTTTTTTCCAGAAATAAAGGAGTTAAAAAACAGATAAGCATAAATTTTCCTTTTCACCCACCTGTGGTTTGGCGTTAGCTAACGAGTTACTTTTGCAGCTTTGTTGTTGTGTAGAACAAAGAAGCCACAGGTATGTGTGGGTAGTTTAAGAAGGGTTAGATTCAAGCGTCATACCAGTTCAATCAACCAACCAATCCGATTTATTTATATAGCACCTACCACCTTATTGGAGGCCCAAGGTGCTGAACAGCACATAGAAACAAGGGTAAAACAACATAATAGAGACACGAGAGTTTAATTTATAAAAAAAAATAACGTAAAGTACAAGTAAAAGTATTTAAAAGCCATACAGTACAAAGAGTAAAAGTACAAAAGCCAGGGTGAGCGATGTTGGGGGAAAGCTAGTAGATAAAGTGTTTTCAGGTGAGACTTAAACTCCTGAAGAGAAGCAGCTTGCTTCACTGCCAGAGGGAGATCATTCCAGAGTGTAGAGGCCGTTACCGAGAAGGCCCGGTCCCCGCTTGATCTGAGTTTAGAGCGGGGGTCTTCCAGCAACTGCTGCTCAGCAGAGCCAAGGGGCAAGTGGGGACACGACGCTGCAGCAGGTCAGCAAGATATGGGGGAGCTCTGCCCTGCAGCACCCTGAACACATAGAGGAGGATTGATAAAACACCGGGAGCCAGTGCAGAGAAGCTAGCGCTAGCATGATGGGGTCTCTCCTTCCAATCCCAGTTGAGTGTTTTTACAGATTATAATCTCTAGACAGGAAAAACTACACTTATTCTGACATATTATCAGCTAGTTCAGGAATTTAGAGGCTAAACATTCAGGTTTAAAGGAGTTCTGTTGTTTAATGACGCTCTGACGATGCAGCTTTTGGGATATTTATTATGGAATTACATTTAACTGTGATTAGATTTTTGAAGCTGTTGCCGAGGAGAAAGAGTGCAAGTCGTAAAGGTGATTTCTGTGGAGCGCTTTTGGGCGGCGAGCGAGATGGTGGCAGCTAGATGGAGCCTAGCCACAGGTGGGCTGTAATTCTGCACCGTAATTGCCTGGCAAAGTGTATTATGGGTCTTCAGACCACTCATCTGCTCCGTAGGGGTGGACTAGAGAAAAGGGTGAGCGAGGCAGAAAAATAGGATGATAACATGATGTCCCGTTGTGAGACAATTCTGCCAGACACTTACAATACGTCAAGGGAGGATTATTATTGTATGCGCTCAAAGAACACTTTCAGTGAAGGCTATTAAAGCAGACTAATGAAAATGATGGTGGCAAATGGGGAGACAATCTCCAACTCAATTGAAATGTCGTTGTGTTTAAAAGACAGGTGCAACAGACGTTTGTTCTCTTTGATCGGAGAGCGTGTTGTCGTTTTGCAGCGCTGCACCAGGCGAGGAGCGGGGCCGGGTTCCCTGGTGCCCGCCGCCTGGTTCTGGGTCGCTTTATTTGTGCCCCCTCTTTGTACACACGGGACATTTTCAAACAGTCCTCCGTGCAGCAACTAAGACCAAGCCGAAGACAGGTTATGTATTTTTATTTTGTTTGACCACAGCTGATTGCTGCGTGATCTGAGACGCCACCAATGGCGACGCAGAGGCTCTAACGTCCTGAAGGCTTTGCAGCTTCACGTCCAAATCTGAGGTTTAAACCTGTCGTTTCCTCAGCTGTGGGATCAGCTAACATGGTTGTGTGGTTCAGCGATGATTTAGTGATGCTTTGATTATGATAAATCTGTTTTTTATGATCCAGCCACAGTAGAAACAGCCTTTATGGCTTCAACGGGTTGGAGGGAGCTGAACTGTTTTAATCTTTTATGACTTTTTTTTCCAAACCTAACTACCAGACAGATGATGATGATGTCACATACTGACCTTTGAACTGTTCAAAGCTTCTGACCCAAGATCGGAGACCCTGAAACAAACAACAATACACAAACATATTCACCACATTTTAAATCCCTTCATGACGGTGTTTAGCGTCACTGCCAGTTACCTTTAAAATGTGGAATTAACCCTTTAAAGGTCGTCCATTAAATCCTTAAACATTAGTTTAAACTCTTTTATTCTAATTGTTTTGTAGTTTTTCTTCTTAAAAGTTGAGCCGGCTTACAAAAGATTAGAGCGTATTTTTATTTTTTCTAATGTTTAACCTTTTTTGGGGGGGGGGTTGTAAGAGTTCTGTTGAGTCCATGAAGACATCCAGGCTTCCATGTGTCCAGTGTTAACACAGATCAAAATTTTCCACCTGAAAAGGTTTTCTTTTAAAGATTTGGAAAATTATTTAAAGTTTTAGGAAAACAATTATAAATGTAAAAATGTCTAAAAACAGTGAAATGTGGAAAATGAGACCTAATAAATGTATTTCTAACAATCTGTTGCAGTGCTATAAAGACGATTCTTGTAATGGGGTAAATGAATCCGTAACAGAAAGTTTAAATTGATTAATAATATGTTTGTGTTTCCTCCACTACAGACGCGATGGCCAACCCATCTCCGGCTAAGAGCCTGGGGGACCCAGGAATCACCCCCCTGTCTCCGTCACACGTCCAGGTGAGTCTCACATAGCTCACAGAGGATCACATCAGCTGGGTAAGGCGGTATAAGTTCCTATGATTTATTAACAAGGGATCATTTCATGGTTTAAATGTGAGTTAATATGGACTGCATAGCATATATCTTTCCCTTATGTTAGAGGCCGCCCGATATGTCGAGCCGATGCATTCATTTTTTTCTATATTGGCCCTCGGCTGAAATTATTTTCAGGTTCAATAATAATAATATTTGAGGTTCAATAAATATTAAGAGATTTATTGACTTGTTGTTTGAATGCTGTTAAGCTAAATGTAAAATTTAAACTATTAAACTAGTCCTACTGAAATAACAGGTGTTTAGACATTCTAGCTGTCCAGTTTTTTAAACAGTATTCACAGATTTCAGTTTTCTGCAGTTTGGGATTAGTTTTCTTGATTCTTCACTTAATTTTTGTGCTTTATTTGCTTGTTGGTGCTTTTTGCTTTCACATCTTTCACTACATTCAACCATAGGCGTCATTTTAACCGGGGACGCCGGGGACATGTCCCCGGAAAAATTTGTGATGGGCAGCTGTGTCTCCCCCACTTTAAAAAAAAGCCTGCTGATGAGGATTTTTGTTTTACCAGCTTACCAGGGGTCGGCAACCTGTTCCCATCAAAGAGCCATTATTACCCATTTCCCACAGTAAAGAAAACACCGCAGCAGCTGCGGCGTTGTGGGCGGGGCCTACCCTCAGACAGCAGAGCGCTGCTCACAACCAGGTGACAGCAGCCGGTACCGGTCGCTCGCATGGGCGTCGCACCCGTGGGGGATTCAACACCCACACTTTTCCTTCTGTTTTGCTCACCTCCACACCAGTCTGGTTTCTTTACGTCGCACTCACTCTGTTTGCCTCATCTCCTTCTTCACCTCCCGCTTCTGACAGCCGATGTCGGGTTTCCAGGAGATCAGGAGAGGGAGGGACGGAAGAGCTCGACTGAATTCATAATTTTACATCTTGATATTAGCTGTACAAAGTCTGAGTTTGATAAAGTGAAGAACAACAATTTGCAGAGGTTTGGGCCACGGTAATTCTGGACGGACCTTAATAAGCAGTGACTTAAGTGAAGCAGGCAGGTCGCGCTAGAAAATTTTGTTTAAAAAGACGTCATAAATGTGTTCCCCCGTCATTTTTATTTATAAAATATGAAGTAAAAACTCACAATTTAATTTTCATTCATTTGTCATTAATATGTAGTCTACACCCGTGCGTTAAGTGGACCATCTTCCAGTAAAAGCAAAGCTTCCAGCCCACCTCTCCAAATGCGTAAAATGTGCATCAGCCGCTAGTTAGGCGCGCCGCGCGCACCGTCAGCTGATCAGCCCAGACAAGAGCAGAGCAAATAGAGGATAATTCTGCCTGGATGTGGATGAAGATTACATTTTACAGCAGCCTGATCATCATTTAAATACGTAAACCATCACCAGTCTTCTAGTCCACGCTATCAGCATTATTTAAATTGGTGTGTGTGTGTGTGTGTGTGTGTGTGTTTTCCGCTTCAAACACTGGTCTAACCAACCAGACCAGCGTGTCCAGTAACATATTAATGTTACAATTAAACAGTTTCACTTCATGTAGGCTAGGAACGTTTCACCTGCCGTGGCCCGACCACTTCTGCTCCACATAAACTTTGTGCGTGATCAAATGTCTCTACAGGTGCTTTCTGAGCTGAAGAGGCTATTCTGCCTCAGACTGGATGCGTCATGCGTCTCCATATTAGAGACGGGAACAAGCGCTGTTCAGCCAAAGTTTAATAATTTCATAAAAAGAACATTTTTCCAAGTGACACGTCCCTCAGAGAGACCGGGTTTCCAGACCGCTTCAGTGGGAGGAAATCATCGCATGCACCGTAAAATGTAAAGTGCGCTGCGAACCCCTCAGATCTTCAGCCCACTGTCCACCGTGCGCTCCGAGCCGCGCTGAACACAGTGTCCAGTATAAAGCTCTGATGTTCTGATGGGAATCAAGTTACCTCTGCGATGTGCGTAACGATTAAAATGTCAGCTCATCCATCCGCATCAGTGTGCGTCGGGGTAATTCTTTCAAAACAACCAACATCCTTGAGTTTATCCGTCAATATGTGGCAAGGTGGAGAAACGAGGGCCTGGGCGGGATTCGATCCCCAGACTCCCGGGTGAGAGTCATACGCTCTGACCAGTCAGCCAAAGGGACAACCCCTTGGCCAAGTAGCCAGGGCGCATTATCTATCGGGACACTGTGACAGGACACTCACACTGCCACACCTGATTATGAAACTTTGGCTGAATAGAGCTTGTTCCTGTCTCCAATGTGGCGACACATCCAGGAACCTGTCTGAGGAGAAGCCCAGAATCTGACATCCTCCAGCTCAGGAAGCGCATATGATTACGCACAAGCGTGACGCGTCAACCCGGTCTCACAGTAAGACCGGGTTGGACCTGTTCAGGTTTACGCAGACAATCTTTACATTTAGAATTGGCATACAGATGTAAAATTAAAGCAGTAAAATATAAAGCTTTTTATTTAAATATCCATTCATTATTTTACAAGCACAGAGAGTCGCATCAGATGGATGGAAGAGCCGCATGCGGCTCCAGAGCCGCCGACCCCTGTGCTAGCCTACTTTATTGTCCCCAGCAATTTTTAAACCCCACTCAAGTGTATGGTTATTGTCCCCAGCAATTCTGAAAACAAACTGACGCCCTTGCATTCAACTCATTGGACAGTTTAGCTTAGTTTCAGCTTACTTCAGCTATTCAACAGCTTCAGCAATCAGTTACCAAATTTAGCATAAACTGCTAATTTCACAGTTCAGCTAAATGTAAAGATTAAACCGTTAAACTTGTCCAACTGAAATAACAGGTGTTTAGACATTTTAGCTCTTCAGATTTTTATACAATGTTCACAGATTTCAGTTTTTTGCTATTTAGCATTATTTTTCTCTATTCTTCACTTGCTTTTCGTGCTTTATTTGCTTGTTGGTACTTTTTGCTTCTACATCTTTCAAGACATTCAGCTCAATTTGACAGTTTTGCTTAGTTTTAGCTTCAGTTCAGCTGTTCAGCAGCTTCAGCTTACAGTGTCAGCTATCCAGCATTCAAACAGCATTTGTGCAATAAATGCACATTTTTCTAGTTTATATTGCACACAGTGAGTTTTCAGTTGTCTTGAACAATAAATGTGCTGCCAAAATGTGGATATATATATATATATACAGGTGCTGGCCAGTAAATTAGAATATCATCAAAAGGTTGAAGATATTTCAGTAATTCCATTCAAAACGTGAAACTTGTACATTATATTCATGCAATGCACACAGACCAATGTATTTCCAATGTTTATTACGTTTAATTTTGATATTTATAGGTGACAACCAATGAAAACATCAAATCTGGTATCTCAGAAAATTAGAATATTCTAAAGGCCAATGAAAAAATGTTTGTTTCTCTAATGTTGGCCAACTGAAAAGAATGAAAATGAAAAGAATGTGCATGTATAGCACTCAATACTTAGTCGGGGCTCCTTTTGCCTCAATAACTGCAGTAATGCGGCGTGGCATGGACTCGATCAGTCTGTGGCACTGCTCAGGTGTTATGAGAGCCCAGGTTGCTCTGATAGTCGTCTTCAGCTCCTCTGCATTGTTGGGTCTAGCGTATTGCATCCTCCGCTTCACAATACCCCATAGATTTTCTATGGGGTTAAGGTCAGGTGAGTTTGCGGGCCAATCAAGGACAGGGATACCATGGTCCTTGAACCAGGTGCTGGTGGTTTTGGCACTGTGTGCAGGTGCCAAGTCCTGTTGAAAGGTGAAGTCTGCATCCCCATAAAGTTGGTCAGCAGCAGGAAGCATGAAGTGCTCTAAAACTTCCTGGTAGACGGCTGCATTGACCCTGGACCTCAGGAAACAGAGTGGGCCAACACCGGCAGATGACATGGCACCCCACACCATCACTGACGGTGGAAACTTTACACTGGACCTCATGCAACGTGGATTCTGTGCTTCTCCGCTCTTCCTCCAGACTCTGGGTCCTTGATTTCCAAAGGAAATGCAGAACTTGCTTTCATCAGGAAACATAACTTTGGACCACTCAGCATCAGTCCAGTCCTTTTTGTCCTTGGCCCAGGCGAGACGCTTCTTGCGCTGTTTCTTGTTCAAGAGTGGCTTGACACACGGAATGCGACACCTGAATCCCATGTCTTTCATGAGTCTCCTCGTGGTGGTTCTTGAAGCGCTGACTCCAGCTGCAGTCCACTCTTTGTGGATCTCCCCCACATTTTTGAATGGGTTTGTCGTCACAATTCTCTGCAGGGTGCGGTTATCCCTAGAGCTTGTACACTTTTTTCTACCACATTTTTTCCGTCCCTTCGCCTGTCTGTTAATGTGCTTGGACACAGAGCTCTGCGAACAGCCAGCTTCTTTAGCAATCACCTTTTGTGTCTTGCCCTCCTTGTGCAAGGTGTCAATGATTGTCTTTTGGACAGCTGTTAAGTCAGAAGTCTTCCCCATGATTGTGGTGCCTTCAAAACAAGACTGAGGGACCTTTTAAAGGCCTTTGCAGGTGTTTTGAGTAAATCAGCTGATTAGAGTGGCAGCAGGTGTCTTCTATATTCAGCCTTTTCAGAATATTCTAATTTTTTGAGATACCAAATTTGGAGTTTTCATTAGTTGTCACTTATGAATATCAAATTTAAATGTAATGAACATTGGAAATACATTGGTCTGTGTGCATTGCATGAATATAATGTACAAGTTTCACGTTTTGAATGGAATTACTGAAATATCTTCAACCTTTTGATGATATTCTAATTTACTGGCCAGCACCTGTACATATATATATGTATATATATATATATATGTATATATATATATATATATGTATATATATATATATATATATATATATCAGCTTTATATATCTGCCATCAGCAACAAAATTCTTTAATGATCGGTATCAGCATTGGCCTTAAAACAACTCCGCATCCGTCTGCCTCTGTTTCATGTGCATTTAGTGGTGCAAAAAAGTATTTAGTCAGCCTCCAACTGTGGAATTGAGAGAAGCTTGTAATTTTCTTCATGGGTATACCTCAACTATAAGGAAAATATACCACAACTACAAATGTATTAATTAATCAAGTGTCCCACATCTTTAAATGTTTTACTGTATATTATAGGTGACTCAGTGTGTGTGTGTGTGTGTGTGTGTGTGTGTGTGTGTGTGTGCAGCAGAATGACACAGACCAGATGCAGACTGGACCGTCCTTCGTGGTTGTGGTTGCCATCGACTTTGGCACCACCTCCAGCGGTTATGCTTACGCCTTTACTAAGGAGCCAGAGTGCATTCACACCATGAGGTGAGCCGGCACTGCAATGCAGACATTCACTGTGGTGTGTGTGTGATGGTGGGGGTGGGGGGATTATCCACATCAGCGCAACATCACGCTGCCGAAGGTGTCCTGGATGTGATTTATGCATTCAGGGGTAACTAACAGCTTTACACAGGGGTAACTAACAGCTTTATATGGGGGTAACTAACAGCGTCATATAGGGGTAACTAACAGCATTATATAGGGGTAACTAACAGCTTCATACAGGGGTAACTAACAGCTTTATATAAGGGTAACTAACAGCTTTATATAGGGGTAGCTAACAGCTTTAAACAAGGGTAACTAACAGCTTTATATAGGGGCAACTAACAGCTTTATACAGGGGTAACTAACAGCTTCATATAGGGTTAATTAACAGCTTTATATAGGGGTAACTAACAGCTTTATATATAGGGGTAACTAACAGCTTCATATAGGGGTAACTAGCAGCTTTATACAGAGTAAATACCAGCTTTATATAGGGGTAGCTAACAGCTTCATACAGGGGTAACTAACATCTTCATATAGGGGTAACTAACAGCTTTATATATAGGGGTAACTAACAGCTTTATATAGGTGAAGCTATCAGCTTCATACAGGGGTAACTAACAGCTTTATATAGGGGTAACTAACAGCTTTATATGGGGTAACTAGCAGCTTTATACAGGGTAACTAACAGCTTTATACAGGGGTAACTAACAGCTTTATACAGGGGCAACTAACAGCTTTATACAGGGGTAACTAACAGCTTTATACAGGGATAACTAACAGCTTTACACAGGGGTAACTAACAGCTTTATATAGGGGTAACTAACAGCTTTATACAGAGTAACTAACAGCTTCATACGGGGGTAACTAACAGCTTTATATAGGGGTAACTGACAGCATTATACAGGGGTAACTAACAGCTTTATATAGGGGTAACTAACAGCTTTATATGGGGTAACTAACAGCTTCATACAAGGGTAAGTAACAGCTTTATATAGGGGTAACTAACAGCTTTATATAAGGGTAACTAACAGCTTTGTACAGGGTTAACTAACAGCTTTATATAGGGGTAACTAACAGCTTTAGATAGAGGTAACTAACAGCTTCATACAGGGCTAACTAACAGCTTTATATAGGGGTAACTAACAGCTTTATATAGGGGTAACTAACAGCTTTATATAGGGGTAACTAACAGCTTTGTACAGGGGTAACTAACAGCTTTATATAGGGGTAACTAACAACTTTATATAGAGGTAACTAACAGCTTCATACAGGGCTAACTAACAGCTTTATATAGGGGTAACTAACAGCTTTATATAGGGGTAACTAACAGCTTTATATAGGGGTAACTAACAGCTTTATATAGGGTTAACTAACAACCCTGATGTTAACTATTGTTAGAATTTAACATTTAGTCTTGAGCTGCATAATATTCCAGAAATGGCCATGACAATATTAATGTTTATAATATTAATATCCTAAAACTGGTCAGTCAGGTCGACCCCCTGAATGGATACAACTGGTTTACATAAGAAAGTAAAATACTTACAGTGTTGTGTGGGTTTATCACAGCTCAAATATCATATTAACCAATAATCGCACAGCTAAATGTTTTCCTAATATTGTGCAGCCAGGATTTGTCCACAGGTTACAGGTCCATTCTCATGGACTCAAGGAGACTAGAAACATGACTAAACTCAGAAGCATAACTCGCAGCTGATGTGAATCTCATGAATCAACAAAGCAGACTTCAGATTAATTCTACGCTGAATATTTTCCACATGAAGATCAAACTTCTAACAACCCGTACTTGTAGCAGCCCAAAGCCGTTCGTGAAATTAGGTCCTTTTATTTCTGTCTCTGACGTCTCTCAGGGAACAGAGCAAGTTCTCAGAATATCTGACCTCTATTTGTTCCTTATTACTCTGGGATCTCCTGTAGCTGGAGGTTAAAGGTCATAGAAGTTTGCACAAAGAAATAAACCACTGATGTATGCATCTGTTGATTATTTAGAAGTTACTGGTAGAAGATTCAGACTAAACCCAGAGTAATGTTTAAACCATTGGGATTAAAATATATGACCATTAATAACTGCGGGATGTAGAAGCAGGAATGTCCAGCTGATGAATGGGTGACCTGAGTCCTGAATAATGGACGTGTCTTCTAGGCGTTGGGAAGGTGGAGACCCAGGCGTGTCCAATCAGAAGACTCCAACCACCATCCTTCTGACTCCAGACAGGAAGTTCCACAGCTTCGGCTACGCAGCTCGGGATTTCTACCATGACTTGGACCCTAGCGAGTCCAAACACTGGCTCTACCTGGAGAAGTTCAAAATGAAGCTTCACACCACTGCGGTAAGAATCCATAAATAGTGAACATTGACCCAACGTGATCGATAAACTCCCAACAGCTCTGGGGTTCTTCCTGCTGGCAGCTGCAGTTTATCTGCTCAGAGACTGTCTCACCTCTGGTGGGATGCAGACCTCTCCAGTTTCTGCTCACGTCGTACACTTGGAATATGGGTCCGAGGCCCGGTAACGGATTTAGATCAGTGATGTGTAGTTGCCTTTTCCTAGAGTCTCATTTAAAGGTTTGGGTTTGAAACGACACCAAAGAGGAGCCAGACAGGAACGAAACCCAAGACTAACAAGTTCGCCCTCCAGTAGCTGGCTGCAGTGCAAGTTTTAAGCCCCGCCCCCACCATATGACATTTCCCTGAAGCCTGTGATCATTTTAAATACTTGCTGAATCTTGTTTTCTTTTTATTTTATTCTATCAAACAGCTGTTACTGATACTTTGAGGAGCTCCTCAATCCCACCTATGCGCATTCCGAGGAGGAACCAGAGCTGGGAGGCCTGGGGATGGACTGTCCGATCTCGGGGGCAGAAGTTGCTGAGGTAGTCAAACAACTACACAGCGGCGGAGCCCCGGGGGCGGATGAGGTTCGTCCTGGGTATCTCAAGGCTATGGATGTTGTAGGGCTGTCATGGTTGACACGTCTCTACAACATTGCGTGGTCATCGGGGGCAGTTCCTAGGGAGTGGCAGACCGGGGTGGTGGTCCCCATCTTTAAGAAGGGTGACCTGAGGGTGTGTTCCAACTATAGGGGGATCACACTCCTCAGCCTCCCTGGAAAGGTCTACTCCAAGGTACTGGAGAGGAGGGTCCGATCGATAGTTGAATCTCAGATAGAGGAGGAGCAATGTGGTTTTCGTCCTGGCCGTGGAACTGTGGACCAGCTCTATACCCTTGCAAGGGTGATGGAGGGGGCATGGGAGTTTGCCCAACCAATCCACATGTGCTTTGTGGATTTGGAGAAGGCTTATGACCGTGTCCCCAGGGGCACCCTGTGGGGGACGCTCCAGGAGTATGGGGTGGGTGGCTTTCTGTTAAGGGCCATTCAGTCCCTTTACCAGAGGAGCGTGAGTTTGGTCCGCATAGCCGGTAGTAAGTCGGACCTGTTCCCAGTGAGGGTTGGACTCCGCCAGGGCTGCCCTTTGTCACCGGTTCTGTTCATCACATTTATGGACAGAATTTCTAGACGCAGCCGTGGTGTGGAGTGTGTCGAGTTTGGTGGCAGGAGAATCTCGTCTCTGCTTTTTGCGGATGATGTGGTCCTCCTAGCTTCATCCAGCTCTGACCTTCAGCTCTTGCTGGGTAGGTTCGCGGCCGAATGTGAAGCGGCTGGGATGAGGATCAGCACCTCCAAATCTGAGACCATGGTTCTCGACCGGAAAAGGGTGGCTTGCCACCTCCGGGTCGGGGGAGAGGTCCTACCTCAAGTGGAGGAGTTTAAGTATCTCGGGGTCTTGTTCACGAGTGAGGGTAGGAGGGATCGGGAGATCGACAGGCGGATTGGTTCGGCGTCTGCAGTGATGCGGACGCTGAGCCGATCTGTCGTGGGGAAGAGGGAGCTGAGCCAGAAAGCCAGGCTCTCGATTTACCGGTCGATCTACGTCCCAATCCTCACCTATGGTCATGAGCTTTGGGTAATGACCGAAAGAACGAGATCGCGGATACAAGCGGCCGAAATGAGTTTCCTCCGTAGGGTGGCCGGGCTCAGCCTTAGAGATAGGGTGAGGAGCTCGGACATTCGGGAGGGACTCGGAGTAGAACCGCTGCTCCTCCGGATCGAAAGGAGCCAGTTGAGGTGGTTTGGGCATCTGGTCAGGATGCCTCCTGGACGCCTCCCTGGGGAGGTGTTTCGGGCATGTCCTGCCGGCAGAAGGCCCCCGGGTCGACCCAGGACACGTTGGAGAAGTTACATCTCCAATCTGGTCCGGGAACGCCTTGGGGTCCTGCCGGAGGAGCTGGTGGACAAGGCCGGGGAGAGGACGGCCTGGAGCTCCCTAGTTGGGATGCTGCCCCCGCGACCCGGACCCGGATAAGCGGAGGAAGACGAGACGAGAGACGACAAACAGCTGTTAGCTTTGATGCCTCTATCCTCAGAACCTGTCCATCGACACGGACATCCACGCAGCCAATGGGAAACGAGTAAAAGCTCTGGACATCTTTGCATACGCGCTGGCATTCTTCAAAGAACAAGCATTAAAGGTAAGACAGATTTATCAACACAACCATGTTTGTAATGCTGAGTGATGTTGAGGTGTAGGTGGTCAAAAATAAAAGAAACACCGTACGGTTATTTAAACAGGAATTCCTGTGTGGTTCTGAGCCCACAGCAAGGCTCCAGCCTCCATGTTTAAATCTTTCCTCTGCAGGAGCTGAGCGATCAGACTGGCAGTGAATTCGACAACAATGATGTCAGATGGGTGATCACAGTTCCTGCCATTTGGAAAATGCCTGCAAAGCAGTTCATGAGGGAAGCTGCCTATAAGGTGAGCCAAAAACAAAAAAAACTGACCAATATTTTCTGTTTTGAGACCTCAGCTCTGGTCTCTCTCCAATCAGGAGCAGAGATTTTGAAATTTAGAGGAAGAGATGACACTCGTTTATGGTGGTGCCTTAAAACTTTCCTTGTTTAATAGAAAACGTTCACCAATACGGTCCAGAAGGATTCAAACTGTGTTACAGAAACCAGGACTCATTCATGCCTGGCAAACACAAACATTCAGCCACCTACAGTTAGTGGTAGAGGATGCAGAAAGAAAGCCTGACGGTCAGTCGGCTAAAGTAACGTCATAAACCTACTGTAGATCCATCTGGTCCCAAACTTTAAAACAGCCCTTCTGTAATGGGCCATTCCCATCTGTACCGGGTCAGCCCGGGCCGGGTAGCCCCAGTCGGCCCCAGCCTGGCCCGGTTGATTCCACACATCCTTGTCTTAAGCCCATGTGGGCTGATTCTACCCACCAATCAGAGGCTTGCTCTAATGGAAGGTGTGAATTTGCTGTCAGCAGTGGGTGTGTTGGCCCTGGTCGGCCTGAAGCAGACCCCCTCGAGAAGAGGGCTGAGAATGAGCCTTGGTTGGCCCGGAAAAATACCAGGCCACCCAGATATGTAAACAACCTACACTACCCGGCCCGGGCCGACCCGGTACAGATGGGAATGGCCCATAAGTAATGCACGATTGGTGAGATCCAATAAAATAGTTTCATTTTAAGAACAAGCAGGCCTAGCACATCAGCTAGTTAGCACACCAACTAGATAGCACAGCAGCTAGATACCACAGCAGCTAGTTAGCACACCAACTATATGGCACAGCAGCTAGATAGCACACCAGCTAGTTATCACACCAACTAGATAGCACATCAGCTAGTTAGCACACCAACTAGATAGCACAGCAGCTAGTTAGCACACCAACTAGATAGCACAGCAGCTAGTTAGCACACCAACTAGATAGCACAGCAGCTAGATACCACAGCAGCTAGTTAGCACACCAACTATATAGCACAGCAGCTAGATAGCACACCAGCTAGTTATCACACCAACTAGATAGCACATCAGCTAGTTAGCACACCAACTATATAGCACAGCAGCTAGTTAGCACACCAATTAGTTACCACAACAGCTAGTTAGCATGGGAGCTAGCACAGCAGCTATTTAGCACACCAACTACAGAGCACACCAGCTAGCTAGCACAGCAGCTAGTTAGCACACAAAGGAGTTATCACATCAGCTACCAACCATGAAAAGCATCCTCAGCTCTCCCTCACACCAGAAAATGGTGACTCAGCAGGGGTGGGTCTATGGGGATGGCTAGGTGGGCACCTGCCCCACAGCTGCTCTGCTACTTCTACATCTATAAAATACAAGTAAACACTAAACTCTTTATTGTCCTAAAGACCTTTATAGCCTTAAAGTTAAATCCTGATTCTCCATTATTACGGGGAGTGCAAAAAGGACCAAACAACAGCAGACTGTGAGTCGTGCTACGTCTACACAAACGTCACCAACATGCTTTACGATCAGGCTATTGCTTGCTATTGCAGACTCAGTGATGGGTGAACTTAAAGCTAGCAGTAAGATAATGAGGGGAATGCAAGCACAAACACATCAAACACCAGGTTCTTTAAGGAGGTATTGGTGTTTTAAAGACTGAAGAACTTTAAAGACCGCTACTGTAGATCCTTCCTGCCAACAGCCATTGTAATATACAACAACTCTTTGAGGACTTGATTATTATTATTATTCTGAGCTACTACAGCAATCAATTTCCCTCTGGGATTAATAAAGTATTTTTGAATTGAATTGATTTGAAAAGGCTGAATTATTGAAGGAAGATGAGTCTTATAGTCAGAGTTCTTGAGAAAAAGCAGAGCTAATGGCAAAACGTTCCCGTCCTGTCTAAGTTTGTGACATTCCTGAAGCCTTTTAAGCTTTTCTTTGAATGACTTTGCCAGTGAGTGCTACAGAGTGCTAGCCTGGTTTTCTACTCTAAAGCATTTTAAAAATTCACATGTGGCCAGGTGATCGTATAAGCTAGCACAGAGAAGCAGATTAGGATGTTTCTGAGAGTTTTGCTGCCCATAGCTCTCCTAAAGGTGATGACTGTATTTTCCTGAATTTCTCTTCTACTCCATGTCTTCATGTAATTGTTAATAAAAACCTCTAAAAACACAGAAGCAGAAATCTTGGTGAAAAGCAACACTCGGGCCAAACTTGGCAACAACTAGATTATCGATGTCTATAATCATCTGTTGCGACGGCTGTTTTTCTGCATGAGTGTCAGTGACTCATAAGATTCGATCAGGTCCATTTCCTGATTTCCTGCCACAGATGAGCTGTGCTGTCACTAGAACATTCTATTCTCAGCTTGGTCATGTAGGGAGTTTAACGTGTCAGCATCTCCAGACCGTGGGTGTGGCTGTCTGCAGGAAGGCCAGCAGAGAAACAGCCAACCACAAGTCTGTCATTTCTAATGAAAAACAGTCAAACATGCTCCCATAGTGCTTCAGTCCAAATTATAAAACATCCATCTTTCCTTTATTTTGAAACGAATCATAGAACACAGTGACATGGTTTAATACTGGCCCCGGTAGCGTCTCCATTCCAGCCTGTGAATGTTGATGACGACGTTATAAAGAAGAGAAGAGCGCTGCAGAGGATGACAAGATGCTGCATAAAGGAGGAGGGACTTTAACTGACCGGGTGGGGGGAGAGGATGTGATTACAGTCACACAGAGGGGAGGAGGAAGCTCGATGTGTACAGTGACTCAGCATCGGGCAGTGGGATTCATTTACAGAGGACGGAGGAGGAAGCAGCAGTCATGCTTTCTCTGATGAAATTATCCGCTGGTAGCACAACGCAACCCTCAGCCAGAGCCAGATCTGAATATATTCACACAGTCAGGAATATTTAGGTGTTTGGTCTGGGTCTAAATAGGCCCATCCCTTAGATCTGATCATCCTGAGATAAAGGCTTCTGCCTACGAGCCATAAACCAGGAACATTTATGAAATTATTCAAGTGGGTTTATTTATATAGCGCCAAATCACGACACGTCTCGTCCCAAGGCGCTTCACGTAAACATTCCAATACAGATCAGTTCATTACACCGGTTAGTTAAAAGTTTCCTATGTAAGGAACCCAGCAGGTTGCATCGAATCACTGACTAGTGTCGGAGTCTTTACAGCAATCCTGATTCTAAGCAAGCATGCAGCGACAGTGGAGAGGAAAACTCCCTTTTAACAGGAAACAACCTTCAGCAGAACCTGGATCAGGATGAGCAGCCGTCACAGGGGTTCCCGCCGTTTTACGCTAGTGCGCTCTTGTGTACTAGACAAGTATGTTCTTGTGTACTAGACAAGTACGTTCTTGTGTACTAGACAGGTACGTTCTTGTGTACTAGACAGGTACGTTCTTGTGTACTAGACAGGTACGTTCTTGTGTACTAGACGGGTACGTTCTTGTGTACTAGACGGGTACGTTCTTGTGTACTAGACGGGTACGTTCTTGTGTACTAGACAAGTACGTTCTTGTGTACTAGACAGGTACGTTCTTGTGTACTAGACAGGTACGTTCTTGTGTACTAGACAGGTACGTTCTTGTGTACTAGACAAGTACATTCTTGTGTACTAGACAGGTACGTTCTTGTGTACTAGACAGGTACGTTCTTGTGTACTAGACAAGTACATTCTTGTGTACTAGACAAGTACATTCTTGTGTACTGGACAAGTACGTTCTTGTGTACTAGACAGGTACGTTCTTTTGTACTAGACAGGTACGTTCTTGTGTACTAGACAAGTACATTCTTGTGTACTAGACAGGTACGTTCTTGTGTACTAGACAGGTACGTTCTTGTGTACTAGACAAGTACATTCTTGTGTACTAGACAAGTACATTCTTGTGTACTAGACAAGTACGTTCTTGTGTACTAGACAGGTACGTTCTTGTGTACAAAACAAGTATGTTCTTGGCAAGGACACCAGAAAGTCTGTTCTACCGAGTACGGGAGGACGAGGACGGCATTTGGAACAGAATCCTACTCTGTTGTGTCCTGGCAACAAGTGCTGCTTCTTGCTACAGTTAAAAAAACAACCTGGCATAAAAATAAAAGTCTTGTTTGTCCCTAAAATAACAAGAAAAACATATTATTTGTATTATGTTTGACCTACTTTTTATAAAAACTATTAAAATACTAGCATTTCCTGCTCTTTAATGAATTAAAAAAAGTGTATTTTTCATCAGAACAGAGCTAGGGTGCTTTTATTTTGGTAATGGGTTAGCTAATGAGCATTTTGAAGGATCGGAAAAAATAAAACCCAAACACGCAGCAATAATTACAGTTTACGATAACAGAAAACTTTAGATTATTTTATTTACATTTCTAACATAAAACATTACAGTTAATTAGCTTTCTCCTCCGACGTTCGGAGTTTAACAGTTTGCAATGCAATGCATTGTGGGAAACTTTGTTGTCCCAAGTCTGCGGAAGAATTCATTCATGTATTCTCAACAGGCGGAGCAAAAACTCATCCAGGAACTTTGAGCAAACTTGCTGTAATGCATACTTAGGATTGGAGGGGTCCTTGGGCCATCGATGATGACGTTTCACAAGGACACGAGTACACAAGTTCGGACAAGTATGCATATGAGAAACGGCCCATGACTGGTGGATAAGAGCTTCGTCCTCAGTGGGGGTGTGTGGCTTTGTTCTGTCGTGGTGAAGGAAGCGTAGAGCTGAACGACAAAGCTATGGACCCACTCGTTAGTTCATGTTTTCGTCTTCATCGTCTACAGTGATGACATCAGGATCGTAACCAGTAAAAGAGCGTCCCAGATTCAAGCAACTACGTCAATCTTTCACTGAAGTGACGCTGGGGTCAACCTTAGAGGTAAGGTGAGGAGCTGCATCATCCAGGAGGAGCTCTGGGTAGAGCCGCTGCTCCTCCTCCTCACAGGGACTCAGCAGAGGTGTTTCAGGCACCTGATTAGGAGCCTACTGGTCACCTCCTCTAGAGTTTCCTTGGCCGAACGCAACCCTAACCCCCCCATACCCTACGAGGTGGAGGCCCAGAAATCACTAAAGATTATTTATCCCTTCGGGATCCTCCAGGGAGAGCTCGAGGGTCAGATGGTTCCAAACTCTTTATCCTCAGAAACCTGACCTTGGATATGCGGTGGGGGGAGGAGGGATGGATGGATAGGTTGATTAACTTGAGTTTACATTAATAACAAACAAACATAAGAACACAGTAAACGTGAGACGAAAGACGAGGTAGTGTAAAAGGTTTGGTTCCATCTAATGGAGGGATGAGACGGCTGAACCACGTTGTCCCCTCCTCTCCTCTCCAGGCTGGTCTGGTGTCTCGTGAAAACCCAGAACAGCTGATCATCGCTTTAGAACCTGAAGCGGCTTCAATCTACTGTCGGAAACTCCGCCTCCATCAGATGGTTGACCTGGGAACGCAGACCACTCAGAACGGCTTCAGTCCCAATGAGAACGTTGGAGGTGGAATGAGCCCAGGTACGTTCTTCACCTCCCAGGTTGAGCTGGATGATGACACCTGGTCTATCATGTTAACCAAACGTACGTCAGCTCGTTTATCCTGATCTGATCACCCGTTTTCCTCCTGCTTGATGTCTTTTCTCTCCATTGTCTCCTGCTCATGGTAAACAACTTTTCACCATTCGACACAAGCTCTGGGTTCAGAGGCACACGTTCTGTTTGATTAGTTTGACACATTCATGTTTCGTTTTGCTTTTGCTTCTGTTTAAGCATCATTTTACAGCGTAAGATGTTAATTCTGGATTATTATTTCATCACTGGCCAAAAGAAGCAGAGTAGTGATGCGTTTGTGTTGACCTGGTCTCCACACCAGCACCAACAGAGGAGACAGGTTTACGTTCAGGCCAGGTTGGAGTCTGATCCCAAATCCTAAACAAGTCCTTATCAGCTGATCTACAATAACAGGTCAGAAGGACGAGCAACGTGCAGCACAAGCAAGCAGACATAACGATGAGTCATGTAAATAACGTATCCGTACGAAACCAGACCGGAGCGTAAAGCTGCCTTTTCATCTCCCAGGTTTTACTTTCACGCATCAAATAATTATAGAAAACATGTTTGTTCCTGCTTAGATTTCCACCTTTTCACCCATTTGGTTTGTTTGTCATGTTTTTCTGTATTTTATGTCCTTGAAGATGTTTTTCTCCAGATAAACGATCACACCTTTCTATGCGAGCATCCTCAGACAGACAGGAGAAGTCTGAGTCAAGTTTCAAAGATGTTTTATGGATTTGATTCGTTTTCTGAGATTTTAGCGAAACGTTTGCGGTCTTTACAGCTCAGCTGGTTTTAGAAGAGCGTTCTCTGAGAACACAAACACGTTAGCCATCTGCTCCACCCAGCCAGCGCTCAGGGTGATGAAATCACCTCCGATCTTCCTCATAAGGATTCCTGTGGAGGTCTTGAACCCAGAAGGATTCATGCCAGAGCGGTTGTTTGGGGTAAGTGATGCTGGAGCTGTAGAGTGATGTCATGTGACCTCTCTCAGGCCCTTGGAGAAGAAAATGAGAGTTGTGTTCTTGTTCTTTAGTGAAGCAGGAAACGTCCCTGCCATCTGCAGTCTGCAGGTCTTCCTGCTTCACCCAGTTAACCGGAGTCGACGTGGCTCCAACGCTTCGTTCTTAAACCATAGTTGTGGCGTTCAACATGCTCGACTTGTTTGTGTCGAGTAAAAGTTTTTGAACTTAATGGACTTTCTGCTGCTGCCAGGATGTCGAACCCGTCTGTTGCTGCATGATTCCTTTGTTTAGTTGTCACAGCTTGTGACTTGGTGATGTTGAGGTGTTTTTTCGTGAGCTACTTTAAAAACAAAAGGAATGCCGCTGTAACCTGTTGGGTTCAGTAATGCAGGAAGAACAGCAGACTGGTTAGTGGAAAGTTAACGTCTATTTTTTGCCTCGTGATCGACGGGCGAATCGGTGTATGGAGCAGCGTGAATCATCTCAGTTTGGAGTAGCGTGAAGAACGGTGGAGTCGGGCAGTAAATTAAAATCAAAACCTGATAATAAAAGTCATGGCAACACTTTAGTTTAGGGAACACAAATTAACCATTAATTAGCTGCCAATTAATATGCATATTAGTGGATTACTAAGTCTGAACTACTCATTATTAAGCACTTATTAACAGCTTATTACCAGTGCTGTTATTCTAACATTAACAGGCCATAAATTAAGAGTTTTATCAAAATAAGCCATTCATAATGGTTTGTTAACTGAAAGTAAATGGTTTGTTGCTGATTAACACACATGCTAATGATCTCAAATCAATATGTGGCTTTTAAAGAGGTAATTCAAGGGGAACATATTCTTGCCTTTAAGTAGTTAATTAATACTAAACTACTAGTAATTAGGTATGAACAACATCTGACTTTAGAATGGGGAACATGTTCTTGCTTACAAGTGGTTAATTGATTGTTGTTTAGGTTCTATTAACATGTGGAGTTTGGTGTTTATTTACATACCAGAACATAATATTTTTGGTTATTAATGCAGAATAACTGTTCCCCTTGAATTACCTCTTTAAAAGCCACATATTGATTTGAGATAATTAGCATGTGTGTTAATCAGCAACAAGCCATTTACTTTCAGTTAACGAACCATTATGAATGGCTTATTTTGATAAAACTCTTAATTTATGGCCTGTTATGTTAGAATAACAGCATTAGTAATAAGCTGTTAATAAGTGCTTAATAATGAGTAGTTCTGACTTAGCAGTCCACTAATATGCATATTAAGTGGCAGCTAATTAATGGTTAATTTGTGTTCCCTAAACTAAAGTGTTACCAAAGTCATTTATTTGCACCAGCAGCTCTGACTGGGTCTGTTTTTTACCGTGAGAACCTTTCAGTTTGATTCTGATGCACGAGAGACACGATAACATGTACGTAAGACTTTGATTAGTTCCCTCCCTCACAACCTTTCATCCCTGATTGTCTGGTGCAGGTGAGACACTGACTAGTGACAGCTACCCTGTAATTATTCCAGGCTTCTCCCAGCAGAGCCTCTAAATGTAGGGTTGATGCTGGAGATGACCTACATTAGAGCCACCGCACCTGTTTCCCGAGTACAACCCAGACAAGCTCATGGGACAAACACACAGAAGCATCTCCAACTTCCACAAGAGGATTTCTGGTGAAGTCCAGTTTCATGGGCCTAACCCTTATTGGAGCACTTTTCTAGTTTCTTTAATCATTCAAAACCCGTTTTAATACAAGTCACAGTCACCGAGACCCGCATTCAGTATCCTGCACAAGGACACGTCTACAGCCGGAGTTAAACCATCAACCTCCTGACTGCTCTACCCACTAAACCACAGCCGCCCCTCAAGTTAGCCCCCATGTAGCTCATCACAGCCACCGGCATGTGAATGGTTGATGTGGTAAAGTGCTTTGGGGGGTTGTAGGTCTCTGGAAGGCATTTAGCAAGTTCTTCTTTAGAATTGTGATCTTTTCTTTTGTAAACTCTTCTGCTACCAGAGCAGACATCCTGGCAGGTGATAAGGCAGAAAGCTCCATGTTGCCTAGCAACAGATGCTGTCTTCCCATGAGAACAGAGGTTCAACCTCCCCTACAGGTCTGCTGAGGACACGGTTCCCCCAGATGGCCCCACTTTGTGAGCGTGTGTTTGGGTGAAAGAGAAAGGCTGTGATGGGGTTACAAATTTTATAATAACAAGGTGATGCCAGATAAGACAGGAAGGACATTCAGATGGAGTCCAGGTTTATTTAGTAAAAGAGTGGAGGATTGGGCCCAGTGGACAGAGACGGTAGTGAAGGCCTGACGGGGTAGTTGGTGGTGAAACCACCAATCAGGATTTCTGATCACTCCTCCAAGTGTGAGGTCAGAGTACCCAGTGGCACAAAGGTAAAACAGTCCTTCCAGGTGGTGGTTCAAACACCTGGGTGCCCTGAGATGCAGTAGGATGGAGGAGAGATACAGTGACACAGCATAGCTTCGTCTGCGTTGTGAAGAGTAGATCTAGTCTGTTGTGGTGGAGATGGAGCCCAGCTGAAGGTACTGATCCATGCACGTTCCAACCCTCATCCATCATCAGAGGTGCAGATTGTCACAGAAAAACACGATCCTGGACTTAAGCAGCAGAAGTACCAAGTTCAGCCTCAGAGATGAGGAGAGAAGCCCTGACTCCTTGAAGGAAAGCTACATCTCCACCTTGTTGAAAGGAGTCCACCTCGGTGGTTTGGCTTCTTCTAGGATGCCCCACTGGGTTGAGACCAGACCTTTCTGGAGGTGTCGTGTTTGTATCTGGTGGACACTTTTGTCCACAGAGACTTACTAATGTAGGACAGCAGTTACCATTAAGGCTAACGGTTTGTAGCAAGAACGCCCATCACAGCGGAGAGAGAAGAAGTAGAGGGCATCAAGGGAGGTGCAGTAGGGCAGAGGGAGGGAGGAGCAGGGTACGAGCTGGCTCTGGTAGCTCAGCAGGTCAGTCCACAGTCGTGGCGTTGTCTGGAGCTTGTTGTCGGCACTGCTAGCCAACATTCCTTAGATTGGACAGATGGACGGTGTCGACCTGCGAGGCGCCACTGGAGCGATATCGGGATTTCCTAATGCATAGTAAAAACTTGTTTTGATGTCAGCATCGGTCCATTTAGATTAATTAAAATAGTTTTCACTTTTCAAGGTAAATTTCCATATTTAGCCTCCAGGTTAGCTTGCCAGCGGTTGAGATGGTGAAATGCATGTGAACTAACAGGGAGATCCTCGGGCTTCTGCTTGCCTTACGGCCTGCTTCGTATGACAGCTTCACACAGCAGAGCTCCTCGCCACCATCACACTCATCACAACATTCTCTCTCTGTTAACAAGCAGCTAAGGATCATGTCCGACGCAACCGACAGAGTCGCACCTTTTTGGTGGAAAATGTCATAGGGGAGCTTTGGTCGGAGCTGGAAGAAGGTAGAGTTCTCCTCTTGTTCTCTTCTGTTTCCTTTTTGTTAGCTTCTGCTCCTAATCCTGCTAACGTGTCCTTAACATGTTATAACTATAGTGCATGTTTGTTTTTGAAGAACAGCTTAGCCTGCCATGTTCAGTTAGTGCTGAGGCCTAACCTCAGCCTTCAGAGGAGGATTTCTAACTTCAGTTCTATAGTTATTATAACTTAACAATATAAAGTTTTATTTCTCCATAAAAAACAGACTCAAAGTGGCTTAAGTTAAAGAATTTCAGGATATTTTATTTTGAAGGGATGATTCAGAGTTAATCACTGTGTGGCTTGTCACCTGTTTAAAACAGCATGCTGTAATGACTCTCCTAACAGGCTTCCAGGCTGGTCAGAGACTCACTTAACTGGTTTTTAAACTGGTCTCTCACTGGGCTGCTACTTGTATCCTTCATGAAGGAGTTTTAGGAACCAGAGTGAGTCAGTTTGCATCTAGAATGCGTCTCGGTTATGTTTGGGAGGGTCTGGAGAGCTCTGAAACAAGGTTGAGACTGATCGAGACAACAAAGGAAGCAAAACTGGGAACAGAATGAAGATAAAATATGAAAAAATTCAATTAAAAACATTTTCACTGGAAAGATTTTTTCATTCTACATCTGAAATTTTCACTTGAGTGAGAAAATATATTTTACTGTAGTTTTGTGTCTCCTGTAGTCGCAGCCCAGAGAGATCTTACCTGTTCAGGTGTTATACGGCTCTGCTAACCAATCACTAACACACCTGCTTTGTCCTGCTGCTGCTCTACAAGCCAAGAAAATCACCGTCTCACATGAATATGATTCATCTGTTTGTGGAGAGGAGCTAAGTTCTCACACAGAAAGATTGCTGCTTCAGAAACTACAGCCAGCATGTTACCGCTGATGTCATCCCGACACAGTTCCTCCCTCCAGCTAGAGCTGGAGCACCTAGATACGCCAGCCTCGTGTCTTTATCTCAATATCCCAACAATAAAAGTACAGATTCATAAAGTCAAAAGGCAAACAGCTCAGTCATTTGTGTGTGTGTGTGTGTGTGTGTGTGTGTGTGTGTGTGTGTGTGTGTGTGTGTGTGTGTGTGTGTGTGTGTGTGTGTGTGTGTGAGAGAGACAATGCTATATTTTAAAGCAATTATTTGTCTAATGTTATTATAACAACTATATAATCAGTTTTGACAGTAATTACTAAATCAAACTGGCCCTCCCCACCTGTGGATCCTCCACCAGGGGGCAGCAGATGCTCAAGGCAGGTTTCTGATGAAGGTACTAATCCTGATGCTCCACTTGGAGGCTTTAAGGCCAGAAGTGATTTAGTGTGTGATGGTGGTCTACAGCGTTATGCTCTGATTGGTAAATCTGATCTGGAGAAATTGCAGCTCCACATTAGATCCAGCTGTGATGTTTTTACTGCATCCGGTGGTTCACCACCAGCTGGATGTGACAGCATAGTCAGGAGGACAAAGGACACCAGGACTTCTGTGTCCAGCCCTGAGGAGGCATCAGGCTGTGGGGAGGAAGAACATGTTTCTGCAGATGCCTGGAGTTAAAACAGCTTCTGTGTTTCTACCGCTCTGCCCAACAGGTGATCGTTATGTGGTCATGGACTGTGGAGGAGGAACCGTGGACCTGACTGTCCATCAGATTCGTCTTCCTGAGGGACATCTAAAAGAGCTGTACAAGGCCTCGGGTAAGTCTGTGAAGGAGTGATTTTTTACTTTCTGCTAAGGTTTCAGTTGAAACGACACCTGAAACCGCTTCCTTTTCCAGGCGGCCCTTACGGGTCCATCGGGGTGGATTATGAGTTTGAGAAGCTGCTGTGTAAGATATTCGGCCAGGATTTTATTGACCAGTTTAAATTAAAGAGGCCAGCTGCCTGGGTGGACCTGATGATCGCGTTCGAGTCTCGGAAGAGAGCAGCAGCTCCCGACAGAACCAACCCACTCAATATCAACCTGCCCTTCTCCTTTATCGACTACTACAAGAAGTTCCGCGGCCACAGTGTGGAGCACGCTCTACGCAAGAGCAAGTGAGTGTGGCCGGAAGCCCGAGGAGAGGCGGTGGATTGAACATTCCCAGTGGGAGGTGGTGGGCAGTCTGGTTTAGTCTAAAGTTAATGATTAAGGTGGTCTAATGCTTCAGACTGTACTCATTTATTTGTTCATTAATGTTTCTCAACAGTTAAGCAGTAATCAATTAAAGAAGTGACCAAGTAAAACCATGAAAACACGACTAACACAGAAATAAATAATAGTGCTGTTGGATTTTAGCTGTCTCAGTCGTTCTACATTTGTAGGACAAACATTAAAAACCAGAATCTGGCACAAAAAATCCATAAATGTCAGTAATCCAGCTCAGACCGAGAGACCACCTAAAGGCTCAGGAACCTTCAGCAGGTGTTCTGGATTCATCTGCTGATCAGAGATGGACACTTGGAGTCTTTGGGGTTTAGAAAAAAGTTCTCGTTGAATACTGAGCAGAGCAGGAATTTCACGAGCGATCCGGTTCTCAGCTGATGTGATCCCGGCCTGGAATGAGTCTGTCTCATATGGGTCATTCCCATCTGTACCGGGTCGGCCCGGGTCGGGTATCGTAGGTTGTTTACATATCTGGGTGGCCTGGTATTTTTCCGGGCCAACCAAGGCTCATTCTCAGCCCTCTTCTCGAGGGGGTCTGCTTCAGGCCGACCAGGGCCAACACACCCACTGCTGACAGCAAATTCACACCTTCCATTAGAGCAAGCTTCTGATTGGTGGGTAGAATCAGCCCACATGGACTTAAGGCAGGGGTGGGCAATTATTTTTCCCATGGGGCCACATGAGAAATAGAAAATATTGTGGAGGGCCAGGCCAAAAGGCTGAAGTCAATTATGCATAATATTAATGGTATTTCTTTATAAAAAGCAGTAAATAACATCATTTTTTCAAGCTGGTAAGAGTAGACTGTTATAAATGAGCAAAAAGGAAAAAGTGAGGTTGGCTTACAAAAATGTGATTTATTCAAATTTCCCAAGGCAATGGTAAACAAAGTGCGCAATTGGTTTTTGTTAAACATTTGTGACTTATATTAGTTAACAGTTTCAATCACATTCACTCCAAAACACATTCTGAGTTTCAAATATTGTTGGCATTCTACAGACACACAGTATTGTCTGTAAAATAAAATCACTGAACTGTGATCTTGAGAAAGAGGTTTCAAAAAAGTGTCTCAGTTCACTGCTAGTTGCCTACATTTGTGGTCCAAACACCTTATTTTGTGTTTTTAAGCAATTTTTTTCTTATTCAGTGAGAGAAATCTCTGCTGGGCTTTAACGAGTGCATCAAAGTCAGGTTGAATGTCTGAGGTGGAGATGCAAAGCACAGCTGACAAATGATCATCAGTGAGAGAGGATCTATACCTGGATTTTGTAAACTTCATCATTGAAAATGTTTGTTCACAAATGTAGGTAGAGCCGAAGAAAACCAACATCTTCTGAGCATGTCTCTTCAGGTTTGGAAAGTTCTCCTCCTTAAGAGAAGAGTAGAAATCCAGCAGAGATCCTGAATCTCTGCTTTCAAGTCCCAAACCCTCTTCAGCACTTTCCCCAGGCTGAGCCATCTGACAGCTGGGTGGAGTCCTCCAAAAGAGCCACAAACTGTCTGTGGTTCATCGCCCGTGCCCTGATGAAGTTTATTATTTTAGTAACAACATCAGTAACATGGTTGATTTTTAGCACTGACTTGCACAACACATGTTGGTGTATAATTCAATGCAAAAACACCTATTTTTGATCTGCATCGATTTCTGTCACTTTATCTTGCATGCGTTTCAAAAGTCCGACATTTTTCCCTGTAAGATTTGGACAACCATCTGTTGTGACACCTGACAGTCTCTCCCATTTCAATCCCAGAGTGTCCGTGCACGCATTTACCTCTGTAGAAAGACCACTCCCTGTCGTTGTCCCTTTCATCGACCGCATTGCTGCCAGCTCCTCCGTGAGCTCCGTTATCCCCCGGACATCACAGCTCTCGTCTAAGGCCAATGAGAAAAAGTCAAAACTTGCCACTTCACGTTGCAGCTGAAGCTCCAGGTTCCCCACGGTTCGCCTGGACAGCGGGATTTGCTCAAATGCGCCTTTATTCAGGACATATTAGTGCGGCAGAGTCCACCATGCACTCTTTGACAAACTCTCCCTCCGAAAACGGCTTGCTGTTTTTAGCTATTTTGTGGGATATCACAAAGCTGGTCCTGGTTGCTGCATCCCTGGATGTGTGAAGCTTAGTAAAACAGCCTTGCTGCTTTTGCAACTTTGCTAGCAAAGCTTCGGATGTCCGTGCCCTCTCAGCATCAGATGAGTTCTTGCATTTTTCCGAGTGTTTCTTGTCGTAATGCCGACTCAAATTGTAGTCCTTAAACACGGCAATCTCCTCCCCGCAAACCAAACACACGGCTTTGCCTCCGACTTCAGTAAAAAAAAAAACAACTTAGCAGTCCAATTTTTTTGAAAATCCTGCGTTCGGCATCTTTCTTTTTTTTTTTTTTTTTTTGCATGAGCGGACATTTCTGGGGCTACAATCACCATGTCAACCGTGGGCACTTGTTGCTATACGTATTGCGTCATTGTGCATGTAAAAAACAACTTCAAAATAAAAGCAATGCAGCCTTAGCCCATGCATGAGGTAAAATGAGGAATGAGGAAGTCACCAGAGATGGTTTTCCAACCGTCTTGAAGGAGTTCCCAGAGGTGTTGGCCCTTTGTAAATGGTCATGGTCATGAATGTAAAGCAAACACACTAAATGAGAAGGTGTGTCCAGACCTTTGGCCGGTACTGTAGGTGAACTTTAGCACCAGATGAGATTTTCCTGTTTGACCTGCACTATTTAAAGCTACTAGATTTTTTTATTACATCAAACAAAAACGAAAACAGCTGAAAAGGAAACCGGAAACACTTTCAAAGATTTCCTGAACCCTGAAATGTGATATTTAGGTTTGTGGCTGGGGTCGAGAGCCAAACGGGCCTGAACAGCTGCAGGATCCAAACCAGAGGAGACATCAACATCTTTCACGTTTCACAGCAAACTCAGACAGCCTTAAGGTTCTGTTTGGTTCTCATGTGGAACCTGACTGTATTCAGCTTGTGAGATTCAACCACCAGTAATCGGTTTTTAATCTAAACAAAACCCATGATGATATTCACCAGATCATCTCGCTGACGTGCAGTTTAGGCCTCAGACCGTCTCATGTCTCTGGGACATCTGCTGGAACCAGTTCTGACTGGAACCACTCAGTCTGCACTGGAGCACATCTGCTACTGTATGGATTTATTTTATGAAGGATTCGTTGTTGAGCAGAGGGTTTCAGGTTTACAGGGACGTACTGGTCTGTCTCCAGAGACCAAACTGGGAGGAACAGTCTTAAAAGATCAGTGAAACCTCCTCGGAACACTGAGACATCAGGCGGAGCATGGTTATCTTTCACCTGGGATTGGGATTGATCCTCAGCTCTGCAACATACCAAAGTGCCCTTGAGCAAAGCAGATTACCCCAGCACCACTGACCCGGATCAGAGTGGAAAAGGAGAGGGGAACAGCACAAATATGCTGTAAAGAGTTCATAAGCTCATTTAAGTATTTCATACATAAAACATGAAATGACAGCAGGATGAAACAGTGTAAAGGTGCAGCAGCAGATGTTCTTCTGAAACACTTATTGCCTTGGTGCTTGAAATGTTCTTCACATGCTGACGGCAACCAACAAGTTCATGTTTCAACAACAAAGGAATCATTGTAATTGCCTCTGAAACGTACAAATCTGGAAAAACCCTACCGAGTCGTCGTGAACGTCCCGTTCTTCATGTTTGGATCCTGATCCGTCCATCAAACTGCCTTCTGACTGCCCCCCGCACATACACCTCTATGTTTGTTGTTTTATACGATCTGCTTAGGCTCTGGTTCGGTTCTTGTTGGGGAAATGTTTAGTTGATGGAGCTGTTGTCTGTGAATGCAGCCTGTTGTCTGTCAGCTAGAAGAGCTGCCTGTCAGCTTGTTGCCTTGGCAACGCGTGTGTGATTGTGGGGGCAGCCTTCCGGAAGAACGTGAAGTGAGTTGGAGGTTGTTCAGGTCGGGTTCTGGAAGTTCTGACCTGTTGTTTTCCCACAAATATCTCAAGCTACATTTTCAATCAGCACCAACTGGATGTAACAGTGAAGTGAAAATTGAGTCAGTCGTAGCGTCTCACTTCCTTTAACGAGTCGCTCAGAACAGTAACAACAAGCCAACAGCAGGACAGCAAACAGCCACACTTCCTGAAATGCTGAAGACAAACTACCGTAGTAAGTGTAGTAAGTGTTCCCTACCGTAAAACACTCAGGAATGCTAACACTAGGTACGACTACTCTTCTGGTGCTGATCCGTAACTGGGAGCAACCCATGACCTCACGCATCAGGAGTGAGAGTTGTTTACAAAAATGGGCTGCAGTAACCACATTTGACCACAGGATGTCATTATTACTTCATTCTGACTTATTGCACCTTTATGAATGATCCAAAAAGTGTCTCGTTTTTCACCATAAAAATACCACATCATAGTAGCTTAAGCCACACTTAAGCAGTGGACTGCTTGGGCAGCTTTGACCTGACCTTTAGCAGATATATTCATTTTAAAAATACAGCTGTGAACCGCTCTTTAGTGGCATTTAACAAAAATCTGACTTCACAGCAGAGTCTGAATCAGGGGAGGAAAACTCGACCACATATATGATAAGATTTGCGAAGATCAGAGATTAAACCTGCTGATCGTAATGAGCGTTGTTGTATGAAACTATAGAATTACAAACAAGAAGACTTTAAATCAAAATAAAATCACACAAAGTTTAATAAAAGTCTGAAATTCTTGTTGACTTTCAGCTTCTGTCAGTAAATTAGTAACAATAGAAAAACATGATGCCTGTTTTTGTTTAGTCTGTCTTTCCCTAGAAATCCCTCAGGTGTGTTTGTTAGCATGTCAGCTTGTCACAAAGCCCAGGTGAGTTTTGGTAAAAGCTTTTATCTCTTTTCCAGTGTGGACTTTGTTAAGTGGTCGTCCCAGGGGATGCTGAGGATGACTCCGGATGCCATGAATATGCTTTTCAAGCCTACTGTAGACCACATCATTCAGCATCTCAGTAAGCTCCGCCCTTAACACCACCACGCTAGCACACAGTAGCTGAAGTTAAATAAAATTCTGGGCTTATTAACTAATTATCACCAACAGACTAACCCTGCAGTCAAAGATTTACTAATAATATCACGTGAACTTTAGGAGACCTGAGCTAATTTAGGATGACAGCAAACAGTTTGGTCGAACTAGCTGTTAGCACATCAGTCCTATTGGAAATAAAAACAGTTTCTTCAAACAGTGGCTGTTCAGAGTGGCGTCTATAAAGTTGGCGTCCCATTAGTCATCATTACACACAGCTTTTGACCCATCCGCGTTGAGAGAACTGCACATATGTTATCTATAACAGGTGAGATGCTTTAAAACATCTACACAGAAACATGTAGCTAAAGTATCTCATCAGTTTTGCCAAAAGGATGAAGCAGGACTGTAAAACACTCTCAGGTGGCTGCACAAACCAGACAAACTCAATTATTTACAGCTGTAAAAAAACTAGGTCACATGATGTCTGCATGGGCTGGAACGGGATTATTTAGCATCTAAATCAGCGTAAATATTTTATTATCTACCGAGTGTCTTCTGTCTAGATTCTGCAAAGATTACAGAAATAAAAAGGATCACCTGATCATCCTTTTCTGATCAATCTAACCTCAAATGATCAAATTAAACTAATGATAAATGACCCGCACTTGTATAGCGCCTCTCAGAGTAAGGACTCCAAAGCGCTTTACACTACAGTGTATCATTCATCCATTCACACACACATTCACACACTGATGGTGATGAGCTACGATGTAGCCACAGCTGCCCAGGCGCACACTTACAGAAGCGAGGCTGCAGAGCACAGGCTTACCTAGTCCCTCCGATCACCACCAGCAGGCAACCCTACTGGTGGTGATCGGAGGAACCCTCATTCTGTGTGTGTGTGTGGTGGGTGGGGGGTGGGGGTGGGGTGGGGTGGGGGTGTGGGGGTGTGGGGGTGTGTGTGTGTGTGTGTGTGGGGGGGGGGGGGTAGTAAAGTGTGATCCCACCATGGATGCTGGTGAATACGGGTGAATGGAGCTGTGAATCATCTCCCATAGACTTCTGGACCACCAAGGGAATCTTCTCTTGGTCTCGACTCCTAAAAGAGAGAGAGAGAGAAAAAAAAAGCTTGCATAGAAAATTCCCAGTATTGTGGAAAACTGTTTCCCACAAAGTGACCAAATCTCTTCTGTGTGAATGAATTTAGATCCTAACAGTTTTTAGTTTACTAAACATGAGCTTCCACCATTCTCCTTCACGTCTACAGACCTAACCTCCTTCAGCCGCTCGAGACAAGAGGATGTCTACAGTCGAATAATGCAAACAAAAGTATTTATTTCAAAATAAAAGTCAACCAGAATATATCTTCTTCATTTTGACCTCAGGTTGGTTTGAAACATAAGACCACAAAATTCAATCTGTAAAGTATAATAGGGGTTAGCTAGCTGACCTTGTACCATTAGCGTTAGCATGCAGCTATCTGCAATATATATGAGCTAGCATGATGCCACTCTCACCTCTGATTGGCTAGAAGGGCTCTACTACCATTGGCTAATTCATTTAGCAGCACATCTACATCATCCCTGGCTAAATGCAGACTGTCCTCTTCACAGACATAAATATTCAATGTCTTTGGTCCTCCGCCAGCAAAACAGCTGTTTTGGGGAGTTTTGTAAAGAAAATGTGAACTTCGTGCTATATTAACCTTTCTGTCCTGTTTTAGCAAAATATTATTTTTGCCCTAAACTGCCCTAATTTGCCCAGCTGTGTGCAGCAGGTCTGTTTCTCTTCTAAATTAAAGAAAACTGCTGAAAACGAGTCTAAATTATAATCAGCTTTGGGTTTAATGTTGATTAAATGTTGCACGTTGTTCTAGAGCCTTAACCTATTAAAGTGTGAGAAAATAATCAAGTTGTAAGATAACCCCAGTAGATATAAAGTCAGTCTAACGGTGCGATAACATGCAACAAGATTTATTACAAGCTCACATTTGATGTTTTTCAGGATGTTTTATAAAGGAAAATGAAACTAGTAGCAAAAGAGGACAAAATGGTAAACGGTCTGTATTTGATATATTGATATTGTAGCGATGATGTTCACATTTTCTCCAAAAACCATCAAGATCTGGCTGTAAACATGAAACCCTCCAGCAAGGGAAAACGGCCTCCTCTTACATTACATAGCCAATCGTAGGAGAGCCCTTCCAGCCAATCAGAGGTGAGTAAGGCGGGACCTTCCTTGGACATCCTACCATTCCAAATGACGCCCACGGGGCATCTATGTATTTGTCTGTGGCTACACCTTTCTGTTTTCTTCTTCTTCTCTTATAGTCTGACAGCTCCACACTGGAAAACAGCTTTAATGTTCATGTTGGTTTTATTCGGATCACAATTACGCCACGAGAAAAAATCTTTACATCAACATTAAAACAGAGATTTACACAGAGACTCACAAGTTCAGTTCCTTTATTTTTCTGTGCGGTTATTTTTTATGAAGTTATTATTGTGGGTTATTATTATTATTAGTAGTAGTATTTGTATATTAAATCCATTCTTATTTACACACTGTAGTGTAAAGTGCTTTGGAGTCCTCTGACTCTGAAAGGGGCAGTACAAGTGTGTGTCCTTTATCATTTATTAGACTATTACTTAAAAGTCCCGAAGAAAAGAGAAAAAAGTAGAAATTTTCCAATAGAAATGAATATTCAGAGTTCATTAAAATGACAGAAAAGTTTTTACAGCGTATTAGTGTGATGTTCTGCAGTATCTCCAGGCTTAAAGTGATCCAGGTCCTTTCTGGGAATCCTTCCACTTATTTTCTCCGCCGCTTGTCTCCTGCAGCTGAGCTCTTTGAGAAGCCTGAGGTCAGCAACATCAAGTTCCTCTTCCTGGTTGGCGGCTTCGCTGAGTCCGCCCTGCTGCAGCAGGCGGTCCAGAACATGCTTCAGGGCCGCAGCCGCATCATCATCCCCCATGACGTTGGCCTGACTATCCTGAAAGGTGCCGTGCTGTTCGGCCTGGACCCCAGTGTCATTAAGGTTCGCCGCTCCCCGCTGACATACGGGGTAGGGGTCCTTAACCGCTTCGTGGAGGGGAAGCACCCTCCAGAGAAACTGCTGCTGAAGGACGGGACACGCTGGTGTACCGATGTCTTCGACACCTTCATAGCTGCTGACCAGTCGGTGGCGCTAGGCGAGATGGTCAAGAGGAGCTACACGCCAGCCAAGCCGGCCCAGCAGGTTATCGTCATCCACGTCTACTGTTCAGAGAAGGAGAGCGTCGGGTTCATCAGCGAGCCTGGCGTCAGAAAGTGTGGAACGCTTCGTTTAGACGTGAGCGGAACGGAGAGCACCGCACCGCGCCGCGAGATCCAGACGCTCATGCAGTTTGGCGACACGGAGATCCGAGCCATGGCTGTGGATGTGTCCACTGGACGCACGGTCAAAGCTGGCATTGACTTCTTAAGCCATTAGGAAGTCATGTTCATGTCCTAGAACTCCCAGTAGCAAATAAGCAGCTTACACACACACACACACACACACACACACACACACACACACACACACACACACACACACACTGAGCTGAGGATAATAACGGTAGGATGCAGCTTGGATATGACCTCCTCTCCTCTTCATCCGTCTAGTTTCCCGCTCTTCCATGTTTCTGGTTCACCCTCTCTGTTTAGTCAGCTGTTGAACCGTACCATATTATTATATATAATCGGTTTTCTGTCCCTTCCAGAGGAAAGCCTGGTAAAGTTATAATTTTCATAATTACCTGCCTGGCTGTGTTGCTGCAGCAGGTTGTTAGATTTCATCAATACGACTTCGTGCAGCGGCCACAGAACCAGTGTGATGGACCATCATGCTGACTCCGCTCAAGGATAATGTTGCATCTCTGTTTTCTACATGTTTCATCAGCAGCATCCCAGGAGCATGCAGGTTGTTTTGCATGACTCCACTCTAAGTATTCTAACTATAAAGGTGACTTGTTCTATTGAAGGTTTGTTCTCCACCCAGTGGATTGTTGTCTGCTCAGGAGTGGGTGGTGCTGGTTATTTAGGTGTTAGAACCCTGGGAGGAAATAAAAATCTAGAAATAGTTTTACTACTAGCTAGGAGCTACCCTGGTTACCATGGCGACTGATGCAGATGACAAGACAACCGTCCTCACAGTGTGGCTACTGATTCTTCTCCCTGACTGGTTCATCCCTCTGACTGCTTCTCCATTCCCAGCTGTAGTAAACAAACGTACTGCTTTTATCATGAGTCCAGTCGTGCTCAACGACCTGTCTGCTCCTCTAATACCAACCAGAATCTGAATAGAAGAATGTGAACGAGCTCCTGTAATCCTGTGAAACATGAGGTTGTTGCCATGTTTGGTTTCTGCTCCCATCAGCTGCAGCCTGAAAGCTTCAGTATTTCATTTAGTTTTAGGGTCGGGGTGCAGCCCGAACATCTGTTTATGTGTGTAAATACAATATTTAAATAGTGTACAGATTTTTAGCATGGTTGCTGCAGCTTTAGAAACAAGTGTGCTTGTGTGCGTGCGTGTGTGTGTGTGTGCGTGCGTGCGTGCGTGCCCTGCCTTAACCTACTCTTGTTTTGCTCTCACTAACAGAACTTGAACACCTCCGTCCTTAAGCAGCATGACGGTGAGCAGGTTAGCGTTTAGCTGTTAGCTGGTGGTGAAACAGTGAATCTGAGTCATGCTGCTGTTTAAATTTAATCACGACTCAGCAGATTTACAAGAACACCAAACGTTCCGATTGATCTGAAATCAGATGAGTCTGCTGGTGTCTGTAGTCATCAATAATCCATCCATCCTCTTCTGGATGCAACCGTCCCGCCCCCTCCAGCAGCAATAATCTGGATGAACAGAGATTCCCATCCAGGAAAACCGTTTCTGCTGGCACTATTCCTAAAATCACATCCAATCACATTCCAGTGATGTCTCTGTGATTCCAGTGAAGGTGCAGGATGACATCAGCATCGTTCTGCTTCCATTCACAGGGTCTAACAGAAATATGTGTTTGACTGACTGATGGTTCAAGATCTGTTCTTCTGAGCTAGTGGACTTTCAGAATTCCTGCTGAGCTCTGCAGCTCGGTGTTCCATAGCAGAAGATCCAAGGAGTTCAGCATAAGATGGGCGGAGTTTGTAGTTGGTGGGAGGAGGAAGCTGCCAGTGTGGAGGCAGAAAACAGTCCCTCTGTCCCGACTCAGGGCTCGGCTACATGGGTCTGGGCCGTAGGAACTCTTGCTTGTGTGACATCACTGCTGCAATATGATTGGATAGCTGCACAGTCGGTTCTGTGGAGGACCAGAGCTGAACTCGAACCTTCACCACCACCACCCCCAGTGGTCGGCGCAGACCCGTCTCGTGACAGAATTCATCCATTTACTTTGTTTCATCATCAGTTCAGTCGTTCTTGGCTTTTATGGCAGCAATCGAATCAGACCAACTGTCAGAATGGACATCAATACTTCCTTCTTATGCCTTATTTCATCCAACAAAGTAAATACATTCATTCTTACATCCTGTAAGAAGAGATTTTGGCTCAGAGCTTCTTGTTTGGGAGTCAAACCAGCAGCTTTCTCTTAGCATGAGCCCAGCAGCATGGGACATGTCTCCATCTGCTGGAATCAGCAACATCTATCTAAAATGTGAACTTTACTGTTTGAGACATTTAATTGTTTAATCCTTAACATTTAGTTCTTGATGAAATTACTGATTTTTATTTGTGAGTGAGGGAGTCATGACACCGAAAGGCCAGAACTCTGCATCCAACTAACCCACAGAGACAGGTGGAGAGTGTTAATGTCCCACAGAGACAGGTGGAGAGTGTTAATGCCCCACAGAGACAGGTGGAGGGTGTTCATGTCCCACAGAGACAGGTGGAGAGTGTTAATGTCCCACAGAGACAGGTGGAGGGTGTTCATGTCCCACAGAGACAGGTGGAGGGTGTTCATGTCCCACAGAGACAGGTGGAGGGTGTTAATGTCCCACAGAGACAGGTGGAGGGTGTTCATGTCCCACAGAGACAGGTGGAGGGTGTTCATGTGCCACAGAGACAGGTGGAGGGTGTTCATGTCCCACAGAGACAGGTGGAGGGTGTTCGTGTCCCACAGAGACAGGTGGAGGGTGTTCGTGTCCCACAGAGACAGGTGGAGGGTGTTCGTGTCCCACAGAGACAGGTGGAGGGTGTTCGTGTCCCACAGAGACAGGTGGAGGGTGTTCGTGTCCCACAGAGACAGGTGGAGGGTGTTCATGTCCCACAGAGACAGGTGGAGAGTGTTCATGTCCCACAGAGACAGGTGGAGGGTGTTGATGTCCCACAGAGACAGGTGGAGGGTGTTCATGTCCCACAGAGACAGGTGGAGGGTGTTCGTGTCCCACAGACGCCCAGATGTTTCAGAAGCTTTTATTTCAGCTGTGAATCGTTTCACTCTTCACTGTAAAAAGTCGCACAAGCTTCGGTATTTCTGCGCTGCATGTTGAGCATGTGTCACACGGTATGGTGGAACAGCTGGTTGCTCATGCACAGCTGCAGGTGCACAGCTGCAGGTGCACAGCTGCAGGTGCACAGCTGCAGGTGCACAGCTGCAGGTGATCCCACGGTGGAGGTGGCCGTTTCCTCCTCTATCCTGTAAAGATTCTTTCTGTTGGACTTCATGCTTAAATGAGCTGTAACATTAAACAGGTAATTGATAACTAACCTACCACTCTGACCGACTCGATCCGTCTCCATGACATCATCGTTGTGTAATCCAGGTACTCTGATGTAGCAGCTTCTACCAGAAACTATTAAGTCTGATTCGCTGATATGAGCTTTCTGTTTGTGGTGCTTGAAGGAGGATTTTGGGTGCGTGTTTCTGTAAAGTGGAGGCGGTTTAGGGTCCAGATGTTCCAGCTGGTACCAGTAGTACCTGCTGTCAGTAGCTCAGAGGAGCTTACAGGTGAACAGACACACAACACTCGCTTTTATGGCAAATGCAAAACAAATGTTTATTTTAAAAATTTGAGTTATATGTTTGTTCTCATGCAGTATTCACAGTATTGGGTGTGTTTTCATTAATGCCAAGTAGTAACTGTCAGCCTGTCACCAATAAAGTAGATTACAAAACTGCTGATGTTGTGTTTTTACACTCGGTGACACAGACCGCTCCAGATGGACCTGATGGAGGTGCTGCAGGCCAGGTGACTGCTCAGAGCTTCTCTTCTGCTTTGTGTGTGTGTGTGTGTGTGTGTGTGTGTGTGTGTGTGTGTGTGTGTGTGCGTGTGTGCGTGCGTGCGTGCGCGTGTGTGCGTGTGTGTGTGGCATCGGCTTGCCTCCAGGATCTCCTGCTCTTGGTCTGGGACTGAGACCTGGACCTGACTCCTGAGGCAACGCTGCCTCCCAGTGGCCTGGATGAGGACTGGAGCTCTGAACCAGGATGTTGTCTGTGACTTCAGCCCTAGGAGGAACAGAAATATGTTCATGCACGCTTTTATAGAAAACAAAGCATTCAGACATGGCTGTTATAACAAAGAAGAGAAGATCTCATTCTGATCATTTTATGACTAGTTTGATGGGAACCTTTAGTGTCAGACACTAAATCTGACCCGAGTAACGGGACTAAACCAGAAAAATGAATCTGGACTGACGAGTGGCCAAAAACCTTTAAATTAGAATGAAAACCAGGATTTTGGCTTGTTAGGTTATAAAAACACTAACGTGTTAAGTTGCTTTAGTCCTTCTGCAACACCCCAGCAGTGATTCACTCAGCCAGAATATGAAACTAAACAGACACTTGTTCTGCTACCAGAATACATTTAGGCTCTGAGTGTGTTATTCTTACCAGAGTGGAGGTAGAGGGCCACTCGACCCTTCAGAGGTTAAGGTTGTTTTTAGCTTGCGAGTGGTTGCTACAGCAATCCGAAGAGACCCCAGCCATCCAAGTGGCCCTTTAGTTAGCAGCGCCACTGCCCTCCCACGTACACGCTCTCTCGTGGTTAATGGCAGAGGTTGGGCGCTCCGGCGTTAACCAATGGGAGGATGGAGCGATAAAGGAAAGTGTGACACCCTGGAGCTCATTGAGGCTCCTTTGGGCTTTAAAACAGATCTTCATCAGGATCTGTTTGTTACAATTCCATATTTGTGTAACCTTCTGGAGTGTTCAGGTGTAGAGGTACGCCTGAGTATTTAACACACACGTTATACACACACATACTATACACACACTATACACACACACTATACACACACACACACACACATACTGTACTATACACACACACTACACACACACATAGTATACACATACTACACATACACTATACACACACACACACTACACACACACAAACACTACACACTGTATAGTGTTTGTGTGTGTATAGTGTGTGTATGTGTGTATAGTATACACACATACTAAACACACACACACATAGTATACACACATACTACACGCACAATACACACACAAACACACACACACACATAGTATACAAACATACAACATACACACACACACTATACACACATAAACACACACATTAAACACACACACATAGTATACACACATACTAAACACACACATGTACACTAATACTACCCACACAGACACACATACACACCTACACACACACACACATAGTATACACACATACTACCCACACATACACACTACACACACACACACAAACAAACACACTAAACACACACATACTAGGCCTATACACACATAGTATACACACATACTACACACACACACAGTATACACACTTACTACACACACACTATACACACACACATACTACATACACACACACTATATACACACACGTACTATACACACACACACACACACACACTACACAAACACATACTATACACACACACACTATTCACACACACACACACACACACACACACACACACACACACACACACACACACACAGTATACACACACACTACACACACACACACTATACACACACACACATAGTATACACACATACTACATACACACACACACACACTATATACACACACGTACTATACATACACACACACACTACACAAACACATACTATACACACACACACATACTATATATACATACGCACTATACACACACACACACTATACACACATACTACACACACACACACACACACACACACATAGTATACACACATACTACACACATACTATACACACACACACTCACACACACTATACACACATACATACTACACACACACACTATATACACACATACTACACACACACATGCACACACATACATACTACACACTACACAAACACATACTATACACACACACATACTATATATACATACACACTATACACACACACACTATACACACATACTACACACACACACACATAGTATACACACATACTACACACACATACTATATACACACACACTACACACACACTCACACACTATACACACATACATACTACACACACACACTATACACACATACTACACACACACATGCACACACATACATACTACACACACTACACAAACACATACTATACACACACACACACACACATACTATATATACATACGCACTATACACACTATACACACACATACTACACACACACATAGTATACACACATACTACACACACATACTATACACACACACACACTACACACACACTCACACACACTATACACACATACATACTACACACACACTATACACACACACACACTACACAAACACATACTATACACACACGCATACTATATATACATACGCACTATACACACACACTATACACACACATACTACACACACACACACATAGTATACACACATACTACACACACATACTATACACACACACACTATACACACACTCACACACACTATACACACATACATACTACACACACACACTATACACACACATACTACACACACACATGCACACACATACATACTACACACACACACATACTACACACACATACTACACACACACATGCACACACATACATACTACACACACACACATACTACACACACATACTACACACACACATGCACACACATACATACTACACACACACACATACTACACACACATACTACACACACACATACTACACACACACATTCTCTTTTTGAGTGCCTTCAGTATTTGCTCTGCTTTCTTCTTCCTGTCAGTGCTCCTGTGCTTTTGCCTTTTTTCTTTCTTCTATTTTCCATTTTGGTCTGTTTCCCCCCCTTTAAACATTTTCCATAGTCTTTCCTTTTCTGCTTCCTTTGATGTTTACATAAAAACGACGTCACTTTTGGAAGTGAAGATAAAAGCTTTTTTAAAGCGAGCTGCTTCTTTCTCTTATTGGAGCCATGAGGATAACTCCATGTCATGCTTAATGTTTTGACTATCGCTTTGAGTTTGTTACGAATGCCCACGCCTCTCTTCTTCTTATTTGTGGTCTTATGGCACTTGGCAAACAACAATTTGGTGCATTACTGCCACCAACTGGATTGGAGTGGAATGTCTACCAATCACTTCCTGTAGGTGCATCGCCATCTTAAAGGAATAGTCCATTGTGGCATTAACAGAGGGGTGCCAGTGGTCAGGGCTAGGGGGCCCCCCAATACAAGGGGGCCCCAGGCGTCGTAAAACCACCACTGCACATACTGCACACACGCACATGCTACACACATTTACTACACACACACACAGACAGTTCTCTCATGGGTAGACTAGTTCTCCAGGTGACTCGGTCTGCTGAAGGCTGACTCAGGTTGTGTTTTCAGGACGGAGGTCAG